>NC_067159.1:17417655-17567655 GCF_903995435.1 Acomys russatus
AGCTTCTGGGTTGGGGTTTTCCATTGACAGATTAGTTTGTTTGTTTGTTTTTGTTTTTGCTAAAGTCTAGCTCTATTATTCAGGCTTTCCCAGAACTTGCTTTGTGGTGCAGGCTGGCCCGCAGACTTGCAGTGTTTCACCAGC
Source organism: Acomys russatus (assembly GCF_903995435.1). NCBI lineage: Eukaryota > Metazoa > Chordata > Mammalia > Rodentia > Muridae > Acomys > Acomys russatus. Next base: position 17,417,800 of record NC_067159.1, read on the forward strand.
CTCAGGGTTAGGATTATAACCTTGAGTCACCACCTCTTGCTCATCCACAGTAGGTTTTATGCAGGATTGGGAGTACAGTAGTTTGTGGAACTCACAAGCTCACAGTCTGCTCAGGTTTCCAGCCTTGACAGTCTGTGGGGGTCACATCCCCAGCATTAAGAATATCATTGTAAAGAAGGAAAAACTGTAATTAAATCATATGTGCCTCTGAATGTAGTGCTACTCCACATGCCTGTAATCCCAGCACTCTAGGAGGCAGAGTCTGGCCAACCCACTTCGCCCCCCCCCCCCCAAATCATGTGAGCCATCTTGTGGGATGGGAGCTAAAGATGGAAATCCAGGCTTGGCTACATAATAGACACATTTCTTTCCTGCCAAAGCTTGAATTCTCTGACAGTTGTAGACACTCTGGTCCTCAAATCCCTTAAACTGTGAAAGAAGGAGTGCTCTAATTAGTGTAACCATAGTTAATGCTGATAGTGTGCAGAAGTTCTTCTAATTCTCTGTGTGTGTGTGTGTGTGTGTGTATGTGTGTGTGTATGTGTGTGTGTGTGTGTGTGTGTGTGTGTGTGTGTGTGTGTGCTCATGTGAGGCAAACATCACAAAGCTAAAGCCCAACTCTTTGCTTATGTATTTGCTATTAAAGAATGTTTGACTTGACTTTTGTTCCCTATTATTTAAAAATAGTCTTGTGTAGGTCACCATGGATTATTGTGATGCAGTGAAAACATTCCTTTTTCTGCCCTCATTGGCCCAGTAGGAATATTTCACAGTGGACATACCATTCCCAGGGAACCATGACACTTCCAGAAGACATAGCATTCTTATGACCTTCTTTCTTTCCCTTTGGCCACTTGGCGCTGTGTTCTTGAGTTCCTTGGGCTCAATGGTAGAATGCCTCTCTGCATGGATCCTAGCAAACAGCTCTGGCAAGCTTTGTCTTTCTGCCCATTCCCCCTTCTTTGCCAAAAATCTCTTAGATTGCATTTCTAAAGCTAGCCACCAGGCTCTATTCCCTTATTTGGCCACTTTCTCCTCCTAATACCGACCATCAAGATCCAGCTATCAAAGTATTGAAGTCCAGCAATCAAAAGAACCCCTTTTGACGTCCTTAATTAACATGCCCAATCAAAACAAACCAACTCATCTTAACATGGGGTTTCCTCTTTTCCAATTATAAACTGTGATTTGCCTATTGGCCAGGTCTGTCTCCTATCTATTCAGAGATAGCCCCTTGTCTCTCTGGGACAAATATCCCTCCTTGCTTCCCTTGTTCCCTCCCTGTTCTCCCTCATCCTCTCCCTCCCATCTTTGTCTTTTATTTCATATTTTTCATTCCTCTGGGCAAATAAACTTCCGTTGTGCAGAGAACATGGCCTTGGGGCATCTTCTGCTGATACCAACCCCTTTACTCTCTTTTTTCTTGCTTCTTTCCATAAGTTTTAGAGTCTATACCTATGACTTCAGCTTCATTTTTTAATATATAATTTATTCAGATTGTTATCCCCTCACTTGTATTTACCAGTTCCCACCTTACCTCCCTCTTTCACCCTATCCCTCTCCCCTCAGCCTTTGACAGAAAGGAACCTTCTCCCCTACCATCTGACCACAGCCTATCAGGTCTCATCTGGATAGCCTGCCTGCTTCCCCTTCCTTTGTGTGTCTCAGGGCCTCCCCACCAAGGGAAAGTTATCAAATTAGTGGTACCAGTGTTCATGTCAGAGACAGTCCCCACTGTCCCCACAACTGGAGAAACTTGTACAACCACTTTGGAAATCAATCTGCCACTTTTTTAGAAAATTGGGAATAGTGCCCAGCTATACCACTTCTGGGCATATACTGGAAAGATGCCCCACCATACAACAAGGACCTTTGCTCAACTAGGTTCATAGCAGCCTTATTTTTAATAGCCAGAATCTGGAAACAGCTTCATATTTTAAATGGTTGAATGATACATTTTCCTTCAAGCCTGATTTATTAGTTGACTTTTACCATCATCCATACATTATCTCAATCTGATATCTCATTTTGTCAAGTCACAGGTAGGAAAGCATGCGAATACTGATGATGTGTTTCCTACTCCTTGTCTTCCCCATTTCAGAGGATGGTTTTATCCCTCTTTCAAATCAGAAGATAGATAGGCAGTGGTGACTCTAGTTTACATTTACATGATCCACAAGTTTTGTTTTCTTAGTTAAATATGCTACAATGTATTTCAATTTTAGTCTCCATGGTTACAGCCCATAAACATTAGCCTAAAAATGAGAAGCAAACAGGGACACGTGACTGTAGCTGCTCATGATTATTCTGGATATTTCATCCAACACATTGAGGAGGAAAAACAAATCACCACAGTGATTGTAAATATTGTTTTCTGAGAATGATTGTTTACATAGGAAATGCTTATAAATAATGACTCATAAGGGTATTTAGGAACAAAATAAATACACAGTTCCATATTTTCATATAAGCCAGATGCAATTACCTTTGAGATGCTAATATCCATGAGAAAAAATTGAAGTCGCTCTGAATAGTTGGTTAAACTGTGTAATAAAACTATAATTCAGTAGAAAAATAGAATAAAAGTGAAAAAATTCATTGTAATTTAAATAGCTAGGAATATTCAGAGAAACATTTTAAGTATAATTTATTCTAATTATTGTCATAATTATAATAAACTACAATTATAATCTTATTTTAAAATATATTTTCAAAGATACTAATTGTCCTGCTGTATATTTTTGTCACCTTATCAAAAGCCAGAGTCATTTGAGAAGACGGAATTAAAATTGAGAAAATACTTTCATTTGATTGACCCATAGGCAAGTCTGTGGGGCATTTTCTTGATTAATGACTCATGTAGGATCCAGCTCACTATTGGCAATGTCAGCAGGTGGTCCTTGGCTGTATAAGAAAGCAGGCTGAGCAAGCCATTGGGCCAATTGAGTCAGCAGCATCCTTCATGGTCTGCTTCAGTTTCTGCCTCTAGGTTCCTGCTTCTGTTCTGGTATTCACTGCCCTCCAAGCAGACTGTGATCATGACATATTTTGCCCCCAGGTTCCTTTCTTGAGTCCATGCCTTGATGAAAGGTTTCATGATGAAGTGTAAGCTGTGAGATGAAATAAACCCTTTCCTCCCCAAGTTGCTTTTGGTCATTATGTTTTATCAAAGCAACAGAAAGCAAATGAAGATACTCATCTCTATCTATCATCTATCTATCTATATATCATCTATCTACCTATTAATCATCTATCTAAATATGTTTGTATATGATGGTTCATATCCATTGTTAACTTGCTTGAACTTAGGTTCACCAATGAAAACACACCTCTGTATGAGTCTATAAGATTATTTCCCAGAAGGTGTCCTGAGCAGGGAAGACCCAACCTGAATGTAGCCAGCATTATCCCATGGGCTGGGCTCTTAAACTGAATAAGAAGGGACAAAGGAGAGAGAAAACTGAGCATCAAAATTCATTGCTATCTGATTCCCTACCGCAGGTGTTATGTTCCCTGTTACTGGCTGCATCATAGTCCTTGTATCACTGTGACTTTTTTACCAAGATGGAGTGGATTTTCCTGACTGGGAGCTCAGATGAAACCTTTTCTTCCTTAAGTTGATTCTTTTTAAAAAATTTTATTTAGGTAATTTATTAAGATTACATCTCAGTTGCTATCCCCTCACCTTAAGTTGCTTCTTGTCAGGTATTTTTGTCATAGCATTGTGAAAAGCAGCTAACATGACCCATCCATGCTGACAGTCAAGGGTCAAAACCACCTCTGAGCTTACTGTCAAAACAAATCTAGTACTGAAAATCAAGACACTGATTCTATGGAGGAGCTCACTCAAATTGTATCTGTGTATTCCTTAGTTGTCTAAGCATTGCCTTCACTGATGCTATGCTGTACAATTTATGTGGGATTTATCACCACGAAAAGATTTTGATTGTTATAAGTTATTAAACAGAAATTTTCATTGCACTTATAACATCAGATCTTTTTTTTTTTCTGTGATAAAATTAGCTCCATCCAGCGAGAGAGAGGAGAGAGAGAGAGTGAGAGAGAGAGAGAGAGAGAGAGAGAGAGAGAGAGAGAGAGAACTTAATTTTAAGACAACTTGAACCTCAGCAAGCATCCTGTCAAATTTCATATTATACAGTTAGCAAATGAAATCACAGGACCCCAGCTAAATTTGTATTTCAGGCAAACAACAGAAGATAAATATAATTATCTTTCTATAATTTTGAGAACTTGCATATATTTAAAACTTATACTTTGCTTCTCTGTGTCTAGGCTTTCTGCATTTTATCTGGAACTCCTGCATAAAAGTTTAGATACTCAGTTTCAAAAACACACTAAAACATAAATGTCACTTCAGATTCTCTACTGGCCCCAACAGCAACAAAAAATAATAAATTCTAATAATGAAACCATATAATGGTGTTCCAATAGGAAATAAATAATGTCACAGCAAGCAGGTTTTTCAAATATTTTCCTGCTTTGTGTAGACTGTCTCTTCACTTTGATGATGGATTGGTTGATTTGATATTTTTATTCTGTACAAAAACTTTCTAGTTTGCAGCAATTTTATCTGTCTACTGGTGGTGTGACTTTTTGTGCCATAGCATTAAAAAATTGCCAAGTCTTCCATTTCTGCAATGTTTGCATCTATAAGAGCTTGTTTACACATAAGATTTTAATGTTCTTTTTGTTGAATTTGGGATTTACCATGCAAAAGGCCTGGTAAAGCATAGAAGGACAATTGCTTCAATTGCTTTCTTTTGCCTGTGGGTATACAGCTTAAACAACAACAACAACAACAAACTTTTCCTGGAGAAACAATGCTTTCCCACCATGTGTACTTGGTTCCCTTGTCAAGGATTAGCTGAAGTATGATTGTGTCTGCCTGTGATCCTAGCACTTGAGAATCTGAGTTAGGAGAGTTAGGAGTATGAGACAGCCTGCGTAGCCTTTCCAAATCTCCTTAAGCTACATAGCAAGACTCTGTCTCAAAACAAAACAAAAGAAAACAAAATTAAGTACGGTGGTATAGAATTCAAATTTAAGATTATTCTTCATACGCATTATATATATATTTCTACTCAATATGCAGTATTGTGTCCATATAAATCAATTATAATACACAGCTTGCTTCCAATATTTTAAAAGTGCTATTGCTAGTTGATCAAATCATGGTCATATCAATCACTAGTCTATGTTTATCACAAGAATACGCATCTTAGGTGCAGCAGATAGATATGATTCTATAGAAAGATAAGGTAAAATAGTTAAATAAGGTCTCCAAAAAGCTCAGAGACATACAGAATATGGCATTTAAAATGCTTTTTTATTATTTTAAAGATCGGTTGACAATGAGACAGATTAACTCCTGGCAACACCCAGCCTACCTCAAAGAGGATGAGCATCAAAGAACTTCCTTTTAGAGATGTCTTCAAATGAGGCAAACAATCCACTGGGCAAAATGTCCTGTTTCTGCCATAGACAGAATTCTGACCAAAAAAAGAAAAAGGGGGTCAAGCTTGGATGCAGGCAGAGTCAACACACACACTCTGCCAAGACAGGGTAAGCAAGTCCTCAATAGTTCCTGCGTCACAAATATGTCTGTCAGATATACTGCGCCAGAAGGCTGAAGATGATGCTCCAACATTATAGATAGCTTTGGTTTACTGCTCAGGTAGCAAACTGTCTCTATCATCTTCTCATTTGGGAAGCTGCTAACCTGCACCCCCGGTATACTCAGGTAATTAATTTTATTCCTTCTCAAGTCTCTGATGGGGTTGAAGACCAGATAGTTTAGTTTTACAATTAAGCTTAGTTGTTTAGGGGTTAATATGTTTTTAGGTTTAGATAGATATTTTAAGTTGATAATGATGAGATATGATAGATGTTGACTTACATTCAGAATTTTAGATGCAGCAAGATAGGAAAGATGTTTTCTTCAAGGTTGCCAAATACAAATAGCCAAAACATTAAGAATGTAAAATTTATGTAATTCCTGATTGTTTTATTGTTCTTCTTGCTGTAGTTAGTTTATTGTATATATGTGTAATAATATAACTGTATATGTAAAAAATAAAAATAAACAAACAAAACAAAACAAAAACCCAAAGCAAATAAAACAAAATTGTTAGTTTGGTATATAATATAACTTTGTTTCCGGGCTCTCTAGTTTATTCCATTGATCTATATATATGTTTATGCTAGTGGCATATTGGTTTAATAACAGTAGCTTTATAGTGTAATTAAAGTCAAGAAGAATGATGCACTCAGCTTTGTTCTTCTCACTCTCTTGGATTGTTTTGGTTACCTGAGGTGTTCTGTAGTACCACAAGAAACCTTGAAGATTCTAATGCAAGTAGTCCTGAGGAAAAGCATACTGATAATTTGAATATCACTTTTCTTATGTGGTGTAGGACTTTAGCCACAGAAGACAAAATGAGATAACATTCCATGTCCTTTACTTCCTTGTCTGCAAGCATGATGGCTCTCAGTTGGGCATTCCATTAACAATAGAATTTTACCAGAATACTATCGAGGGCCTCCCTAATCTGATCCTCTCTGTTTATCCCAGCCTAGGAATGCAACAAGGTCTAAAAATGTCAAGCCTGTCAACCCCAGGAAAGAGCAATTCACATCCTCTTATTTGAATCCCTAGATAAACATTTTAGGTGGAAGGAATCCTTTACCAACACAACAAATTTGGGTGTGGCATCAAAAATTTTAGGGCTACATCAAATTATTAAATTTTAAAAGACATGCCCATGATCATTCCAGCCTTAAATGGATTTAATCTGCATCATTTTTATGTTAATGTCATAAATTTCAAATGGAATATATGTTTTCTACTGTTCAACATTTACAGAAAAGGAGATGCTATGGCTGAGCTAGAAATTATTTCATTATAAAAGATAAATATCAAATAGAATCCTTCGAGTTGAAAGTCATTCTTTCTCGGGGAATCTGTGCAGGAAATGAGAATTAAAGGTAAACATAGGCTAATATGCAATGATAGTCACATAAAAGCGATCACAACATCTTAAAATATTCCAATTATCATGAAAATGTTATTCTCTGTATACTCTGTTGTCTCACCAAGGAAGTGATCCATCTGAAGTCTGATATTTTCTGCTGCTGTGTTTATTCCTTCAGCAGAATCAGATTACATTTTGGGAGACCACAGACAAGGCTAGATAAGCACATTCATAATTCAGAGAACTAATTTCCTGTCATCTTTTAAAAGAAATCCTTCCTTCTGATGTCTTAGAGGCAATTTTTTCTAAAGCAGAGATAATTATAATGAGCTAGATTCATGAGTTCTGTGACACTATAATCAATAGTTCCTCCTAAAGGTATTTTATTTCATTTATCCACTCAATGAAAACTTTTTATTGCCAATATTGAAGATAGAATTATCTTCAATATCTTTAAGCTGTAAATGTTATATCAAGTCTTTAGAGAATGCAGCTAAAGGGCATGATTTGACTCGTGGCATATTAATTAAGAGATAATAGATTGTAAACGGAAGGGTAGATGGTAGAAAGGTAGATAGATAGATAGATATTAGATGTAGTTGTATTCATTACCTTTATCAGTTCAATGTTTCCATTTTTAAAAATTAAGTCAGTGTCTAAGAGCTGTACAAACAGAAGGACCTGAGTTCAAATTCCTTTCAACACCCAAAAAGTGCTATACATGTCTGTAACCTTGGCACTAAGGAGCCCAGGTAGACAGATCATGGGAGCTGGCTAGTCATGCAGTCTAACCAACAGGGTGAGTTTCAGGTTCAGGGAGAGACCCTGTCTCAAGAGAATAAGATGGAATCTGACAAAAGAAAACATCCTTATGCACGCATGCATTCAACATACACAAACACACACAAAATTATCAGACATATTAAAAGTATTTACATTATACTATTTTATTTGTAGATTAATTCATTTTTCCATATAATTAGGTAACAATTACACAATCAAGTGCCACATGCTGACACATCAAACACTGATGGACTACCCACATAACAGTGGTCACCTTAAACAATATAGCATAGCGAAGGCATGTATGCAATCTAGGTTTCTTTAATACTCCATAATGTTCACACAAGCATAAAGTCTAATGGTTCTTTTCTTATGTTTTATCTTCAGGTGTAACTTTAAGAAGATTCAAGTATTTTGACACTTTATAAGACTTACGTGCCTGCATCTATACAACTTTTAGCTTAGCATTAAAAAACTAAAACTAAGAGAGGCTTGCCCATTGCAATGCAGGGAAGGCAGGCTGAAGACACCCAGAGTCCTACCTACCATGTGGGCACCAACAGCCAGAGCCACTATGATGTGCAAGAGTACAGTAGACAGATGGGAAAGAAAGAGAAGCAGAATGGGTTGAGCACTGTGAAGAGAGATGGAACTGGAGAGGCTACAGTGGAGAGAAAAGGCCTGATTCGAGTAGCCTACCCTGCCACCTGAGGCTGTAGTGAAGTCCTGGCTTGTGCTGCCACTGAAGGTTATGCCGGCATCCGTGGCCATGCAAGAGCAGTTTACGTCTATGTCCATGGCTCATGATACCACCACAGGCCATGCGGAGGTCCCTGGTCAGGGCTGCCACCACAGCTAAGAGCTGTGCCTAAGAGCTGTACAGAGCTGGCCCTGCCTCTCACTGCCTGTAGCACTCAAGAGAGCAGGCCAGCACAATGTCCGGGTAACACAGTAGACCTGGCCTTGGTGGTGGGGGCACGAGTGAGCCAGCCCCAAGGGGTGAGCACAGGAGAGCTGGCCCCATCATTCATCTGCCGTGAGGTGGCACAGACAAGAGCTAGATGTTCTCCCCACCTCACCTCTTGTCAGCTGCAGTGAAAAAGTTGACACCAAGGCTATAAGAGCAAGAGAGGTGATCCTTGCTTCTTATCAGCTGTAGCGTTTTGTGAGCGAGCCAGGGCAGCACTGGAGAGCTCACCCTGGTGGTGTGGGTGTGGGAGAGCTGGTGGGCTGAGCAACTCAGCCACCACCCAGGACCAGATCCAGGGCTTTGTGTTTGTCCACCAAAACACCTACCCCCATCTATGAACTGCCAGAGTGAGTGAAAGAGCCAGTCCTGCAGATCCAAAGCTGCAGGGTCTCCATGACACAGGGCAACAACAGAATATCTAAGAGAAGTCCCAATTAGGATCTAGTATGGATAGTGTAGCAGAAGCCAGAGGCCTCAAACCACACCAATGACTCATTACAATGAGCATTTGCACATAAAGATGTGTGGACACTGTAAAACACTACAGCTTTCACAGCAACATGGGTTTTTTGTTTGTTTGTTTTCTTTTGGGGTTTGGTTTCTTTCTGCAAGGGCAGAAAGCGGATAGACGGACAAAGAGATGAGGGGACTGGGGTATATGATATGAAACAAAAAAAAAAAAACTGAAACAAAGTTTAAAAATGAATCAATTTCCATCACGTCTTGTCATCATCAACTTAAAGCATCTATCTAGATCTAAGATAAGAAATATGTTTTCTTCAAGGCTGTCAAATACAAATAGCCAAAACACTGAGGATGTAACATTTATATAGTTCCTGATTGCCTAATGTGTCATGGTTTTTCTTGCTACAGGTTTAATATATATATACATATATATATATATATATATATATATATATACATATATATATATATATGTATAATAATATGAATGTATATGTATAAGATAAAAATGTTTAATTAATAAAAAAAAGAAAAAAAGAAAAAAAATAATAAAATAAACAAACAAATGAACATTTTGTTAGGAGGTAATTCTCTCTGGTCATCTTATGTATCTTTTGAAAAAGAAAAACATATTTAAGCTCTCTGGCTAGGTCTACAGAGTAAACCAGCACATATCTTAACAAGAGAAAAGGCTCGAGAATTTATGTGATGCTAAAAGGGGCATCACCTAAAAAGAGGAAATTCCAAACAGATATCTAAGGGAGGAAGATTTTGGATCAGTTACAAATGTTGAAAAGAAATAATAACCCAAGAAAAGGGGCTTTGAGGTGCTTCAGTGTTTTCTCCTCCCCTGAACACCACACTCAAACTTACCTCTCAAGTGCAGTGACCAGGTCATGTGGATGACTCCTTCTGTGGAAGGGTTTGCGTGAAGAACTGTGTCTCTTGCCTTCCGCCTTCTGCCATGTGTGACCACATGGTTCTGCTGCTTCTATGACGGCCTGCTCAAGGTGCATCCTGGGAGCTCAGAGCTGCCCTCATTAGACTCCAGAAGGGCCACTGCCTTATCTTAGACTTTTATCTTCCATAACAGTAAGCCTAGACTACCATTCTCTATAAATGACCCAGTCTCCAGTGATTTATGACAACACTACAAAAGGACTAAGGAAAATTTAAAGGGGTAGCTAGTGGTAGAAATGCAAGCAAGGAACTGGTCATAGACTGGGAGAGAAGACTTGTTTCTTCCTCAGTGCCATCTTGTCTTTCTTCTGATGTAGGAAATGTGGGGTGTATGCATCTTAATAAGAGCATTCCATGATCTTGGTTTTGATTGCTAGGGAGATGGCAGAGTCATTGTGATTTTTCTGAACTTCCTTCAGTTCAAAGTAATCTTCATGCCAGATGGCATGTTTGGGATTACATATCCTGATCTTGGGCACTGTTTTTCTATGAGAAAAAAGCACCAAGGGATTTGCCCTAGGCTAAACTTTTACATTTGTGTATATGGGAAATAGGAACAAAGAACAAAACATAGCTGTGTTTACTGCACATTATAAAAGTTTCAAAATTCCTAAATTCAAGGTTCTTATTTGTGCTGGTTTAAATGAGAGATGACCCCCACATTCACAGGCATTTGAGTGTTTGATCCCATGCTAGTGATGTTTGGGGAGCCATAGGGGGTGTGGCCTTGCTAGAAGAATTGTATCCCTGGGGGCTAACGGATTTTTCAGTTTCCCGGCATCTGGAGTTTGTTCTCTCTACTTCTTGCTTGGACTTTAAGATGTAAGTTCTCAACTTATTACTCCAGCCTACCTGCTGCCATGCTTCCCTGACATAATGGGAACAGACAGGAACTGTAAGCCAAAAGAAACCTTTCCTTTTATAAGCTGCCTTGGACATGGTGATTTATTACAGCAACAGACAGGTAACTAATACACTTGTTTAAAATGCAACTTACTGTTGATATAGATAAACATCTATATCCATTTACACTAACTCTGTGGGACACGGAGTCAAGTAGAACTGAGGCAAATACATTAGCGCTGGCGCTAATACTGTGTCCTAAGAATGAAGTCCCTGTATCTAGGCAAGATTCTCATAGCCTCAGCAAACACCCATGGAACTGTGAGAAGCTCCCATATCCTACCTTTTGAGTAGATAAAAAACATCTGAGAACCTTCATACTTCTCAGATGTGCATGAATGTTATCACAATCAGAACTCTTACCCAAAAGCTCACCACTTTCCTAATTCTAATACACAACTGATTATTCAACGCTGTCGGTACTGGTGCCAAGCATGGTGGGACACTTCTATAATTTCAAACCCCAGGGCCTGAGGTAAGAGGATCTCAAGTTCAAGGTCAGCTTTGGCTACACTGTAGATTCAGAGAAGGAAAATGATCACTTTAGGTGAACATTTAATATGAAATATATGCTAATGTCAAGTCGGTTGATAATACAGAAGATGTGAAAGCAAAGCAAAAGTGACTCTTCAAGCTGAATATTTAACTTGAAAATAAATCAAGAATCTGCAGACGTATTCTAGCACTTCCCATCACTGTATTATTTGGCAATCGTTATAAATCACCTGTGGGTCCATGGCACTACTCGAGGTGAGGAAAGTAACATTGACAAAAACATATGAGACTCCAGGATAGAGATGCTGAGCAAGATAAAAGTAAACTATACAGTATAATGGATTACGATTAGGATGGTACAATGGGAGAAGTGAAAATAAAAAGAATACTGAATTTTGTTTGGGCTTGGATTTTTCTGTTTTTGTTTTGTTTTGTGGCAGAGGTGGGATGCTGATTGTGACATGGTCTCATTATGTAGCCCAGGAACTCACTCCTCCACCTCCCTACTAACATATATGAGGCCTTTATAAAGTCAAAATGGGAAGACAAGGATGGTTTGATGCTATGCACCTGATAGCTGGCATGGTTCTCTAGAAAACCAAAACAGGATCAACAAGATGGCTGCCCTTGGGTTAACACTGATATTATGATATTATGTTTCAATAAACTTTACTGTAAAATTGAAAGGGTCACAATTTAAAAACACATCATGTAGACCTAGTTTGTATGCTTCCTAGCTAAGCACCACAGTGCCCTGGAGGTCATCAGTTGTTGAGCCCCAAGCTTATGTGGTTGACTGAGAAACGCAGCCTCTTGTTGCCTCTCAGTATTATGAGGAATGACCCACCACATTTTACCACACTAGGAAAAAAATCAAAATTTAAAAAATTATTTTTCTTTTGGTTTTTTGAGACAGGGTTTCTCTTACAGCCTTGGATATGTAGGATTCTCTTAATGTAGCAGGTTGGCATAGAGATGTCTGTCTCTGCCTCCCAGAGTGCTGGGATTAAAGGCGTGTGCCACCATACCCAGTTTAGTTCTTTCTTTTAAAAAATTATTTTATTATTGTATGTATATGAATGTTTTGCCTGCATCCATGTCTGTGTACCTATGTACCTGGTGCTCATGGAGGCCAGAGCAAGGCAAGTGGAGTTGAAGACAGTTGTAAGCCACCATATATATGGTCTCTGGAGATTGAATCTGGGTCCTTTGGTGCTCTTAACTGTAAATACTCTTTTTTTTTCTTTTAAATTTAAATTTTATTAATTTATTCAGATTATGACTCAATTATTATCCCATCACTTGTATCCTCTCATTCCTCCCTCCCTCCTGTTTTCACCCTATTCCCCTCCCCTAGGTCTATGACCAAGGGGGACCTCCTCCCCACTATATGGTCATAAGCTATCAAGTATCATCTTGGTATCCTGCTTATTCTTTCTTTGAATGCCATCAGTCCTCCCCACCAAGGGGAGGTGGTCAAATATTGTAAATACTCTTTAATAATCTGGATGAGAATTGTATGGAAGAATGGGGGCATGGAAAGACACAGAGGGTTCAGGAGTCCCAAAAGGAGACCATGAAGGCTGCCAGATCTGGAATGAAGGTGCGGGGGGTGGGGGGGGTACTGCACAAACTGTTGTACCAACTAAGAACATTGCATGCAGTAAAGCTAGATCCCTTGTCAGGTCTAGCCAATGGGCAGCTCATTCATCACAGTCGTGGGGAGAGCAGGGACTGCCTCTGACATGAACTATGGTGCCTCCACTTGATCACTGCCCCTTGGTGAAGAGGCCAGGCAGCACACAGAAGAAGGGGATGCAGGCTATCCAGGCAAGACCTGATAGGCTATGATCATATAGTGGAGGAAGAGGCCCCCTTCTGTCAGAGGTCTAGGAGAGTAGAATAGGGTAAAGAGAGAGGGGGGTGTGAATGGAAAGATACAAGTGAGGATAACAATTGGGATAGAATCTAAATAATTATAATAAATTAAAATTAAAAACAATACTGATCCATCTTTCCAGACTCCTCTAGCTCTTTCTTAGTTATTCCTTTATCAGTTCATTTTTCCCCCTTGCATTTTACTGCATCCATTAAGAACATTGTCTTTGTTAAGCACCCAGTCTCACTGCTCACAAGACCTACCTGGCACACTAGAATGAAATTCAACAAAGATCTTGTCTTTGTTTAGGGTTTCTATTGCTGCTAAGAGACAACATGACTGCAGCAACTCTTATAAAGAAAAACATTTAATTGGGGCTGGCTTTAATCCATTATCATCATGGCAGGAAGCATGGACGCATACAGGTAGTCGTGGTGCTGGAGAGTGAGCTGAGAGTTATGCATATTGATTCACAGGCAGCAGGAGTGACTCTTCTGACATCTTGGGCATAGTTTAAGTATGATACCTCATAGCCTACCCCCACAGTGACATACTTCCTCCAACAAGACCAAACTTCCTAATAATACCACTGCCTATGAACCAAGCATTCAAATCCCTGAGTCTATGGAGACCATTCCTTTTTAAACCACCACTCGTCTTTGCCTTCTTACAAGGACCACTCCCTCAGGTTTCCAATGACCAGCTCCTCTTTCCATTCTTAATCCTCACTAGTGGCTTTCCATGCCCATACTCTATCAGTGTTCAGTCAGTGATTGCTTAGGTCTTTGTCTTCCCAGAGAAGGTGGAAGCTTTCTTCTCTTTTCTGCCTGAGCCCTCACTAGAACCACCTCTATAGATTATAGTCAGCCAACAGATTGTTATTACAATCACAGCCTTTTCTTGCATGTGCATCAAAACCTTTCTTTATTTCTATTCCATGCCCAGTTCTAAACCTATATCCATGGTTTTATGTGTTGGTTACAACCACATATTGGTAATTAAATTTGACATGGTCATATTACATGATCATAAATAAAAGCGTAATCTTGGTGCCTTAAACAAAAGAAGTTTGTTTTTTCACAGTTATGTGTGCTAGACTCCCCCGCCAAAAAAAATCAGGGTGCTAACCAGCTTGGATCTTAATGAGGGCTCTCTTCTTGCCTTCTAGATGAATACCTTCTTGCTGTACCCTCACTCTTATGTCCTCTCATCCCCCTCCCCCTCCTCCTCAGATCTCTCTCTCTCTCTCTCTCTCTCTCTCTCTCTCTCTCTCTTTCTCTCTCTCTCTTTCTCTCTCTCTCTCTCTTCTCTCTCTCTCTCTTTCTCTCTCTCTCCTTCCTGTCATTCTTTTATGGAAACTCAATCAGTACTGAAATAGGACTGACCCCTATGATCGCAATTAACCTGAAGTACCACCATACGGATCAAATCTCCAAATAATAGTACATAGGTAACTGAGTCTTCAACATAGAGATTATGAGGAAAGTATAAATATACAGTCTACAACAACTACTTGTGTCATCTAGTTTTGTAAATTGTGGACTCTGTAGAATGCATATAGATGCATTATAAAATCATTTTCTATGGCCTTCAAAATAAAGTGGGTTATAGTAATAACACCTCTCTAGTCCTGCCTTTGCCAGTAGGAGGAACTGCAGGAAGAGTGGCTTAGACTTCGCCTAGTTTGTCATGTCCTACCTATCAGTTAGCTGAGATCACAGGTACACTATGTGGGGGCTCAGCCATGCTGTCACCATTTATTGATAATATCTGTGGTGGTCACGTATTTACTACATACCTATCACTGATATAGAAGTTATCAGGAAAGCATAACTTATAATTAGTATACAAAATTATAATTATTGTACACAGTAGTTATATAATTACCTTTATCTTTTCATCTACTGTAATTGTTATACCTGGAAAAAATAAACAAGTTACTGTTTAATGACTGTGAGTAGGTACGTGTAGTTAATGCAGCAATATTTGACAGTTAAAATATTATCTACCTACATTTATTACACAATACAGATGTGTATGGTGGACTTATATGAAGGACTGAATTTCAAATGACAAAGTATAATCACAGCTTTCAAGTAGGTTAGTGAGGGGGGATATAGAGGAACCTAGTGTTTCTATATCTAAGTTTAAAGCAGCTCAAAACAGATCCCTCCTTCCCACCTTGTGTTCTCTTCTACCCTTTCCTACAAGGAGTTTGGTGGTGAGTTTTATATTGTTATTCTTGTTGTTATAGCAATTGCCCTGTGCCAGTGTGCACTGTTTATGTCTATCTTTAAGTGGAAAACAGAGATAGAGAAACTGTTAGCCTGGTAAGAAATTGAATTTGTGCTGTACAAAACACAAACTTTTAAACAAAGATTTGTTTGCTCATAAGTATATAATTCTGAACAAACAATTCCTTCTAAAGTAGCCCAAGAACAAATATGCACATAGTGCTTTTCATAGGAGGGAAAACAATGCAACCAATAAATTTGAGAAAAAGTAGAAAAGTAAACAGGTAAGGTGATCACGATCCATCTGAGGCAAACTCCAAAGGACTGGCACATAACTCAGAAGAGAAAACAAAGGCCTGTTCTGGATCTTTCTCTAAGAATTCTGAATGTTTGGCAGTTAAGTTTTATTTTTTTTTTTTTTTTTTTTTTTTGGTTTTTTTGAGACAGGGTTTCTCTGTGTAGCCTCAGCTGACCTAGACTCATTTTGTAGACTAGGCTGGCCTCAAACTCACTGTGATCTGCCTGCCTCTGCCTCCTGAGAGCTGGGATTAAAGGCTTGTGCCACCATACCTGGCTTAAGTTTTCTTCATCTTGTGCCTTCTTAACCTATGGACTTAGCTTTTTTAATTTTGTAACTTCAAAATGTCATTTGAACTAAATATGTGTGTTAACCTTCATAAGTAAAGTGTGTGCATAAGTATTCATAAAAAGCAGCCATATATGCACCCATATATGCATGTGTGTATGTGTATATGTATGTATATATCAAGGTTTTGAGAAGTTACCCAAGAATGGTAAGTTTATACATAGTTTTTATTATTTTTCTTTATCTATATTTACACATTTTGATCACAAATATACTAGAGCTTGAATGTGATTGTTTAAATTATTATCACGGTTTCAAAAGTCAAATAAACAAATCTTCAGCAGAGATCCAACCAAGAGACTGTAATGTTCTCTACCTTTTCCCCCATGCCGTAGAACATGTTTTGCACTTTTAAAAATTACAAAGTTAGAAGAAGTCTTAGAGGTAAGACACTTTCTCACTCTCATCTGTTAGATGACAGAATTCAGGCCCAGAGGTGCCTGGAATTGCCCCAGCAAAGGCCACAGCAACAGAGCAAGAAAACCGCATTAGTTGATGTTCACTCCAGGGCTCTCATTGCACAGCAAGGGCAGCTGCATCACACATAGCAACTTAAACTTTTTCACAGTGTCTGCAACTAATTCCATGCAAAACTAAAAACTGGATGTGCATGAAGATCTGGAGCCAACAATAGAATGAAGTCAGGAAAGCTTAGACATGTACAGTCAATTTGCAGCTGTTATCTTAAATCAATGTCCAATCTCTGGGTTTATGTTGCATGAGTTTGTACTATACTGCGTTCTTGCTCTGTAGAGTAAAACCTATATGCCAAGATAGAATCACCTTGGCTTCATCTACTCCATCCTGAGTGAACGAAGCAACATTATAAAGACCTCAGGTACTTTTCAGTGTCATATTTCAGAACATGACTGTACCCAAATGCCAGAGGGTGTTTTTCTTTTCTTGTCTCTTCAATGCAAGAGTGCAGCTTCTGCAATAATGCAGCCCTCTAAATTGCCTCCAGTGGAATGTGTGTTACATTGATAGAGAACTGTGAGCTAACAGGTCACAGACATCAGAAGCGAGCTGTAACCACGCTCTCATGGACGATATCTGCTAAGTCTGGCAAGACTCCAAATCCATAAAAACCACTTTCCAGCCTGCCATCTGTATCTTTCAACAAGATATAAAAATTGAAAGTAGAAACCAGTAGCTTGGGGCAAATTGTAGTAGAGAACGGTGAGAGGTGTGAAACTCTAAAAACAGAGGGCAATTAAGATAGCTTTGGGTGCTTCTTCCTTTCCCACGTGGGCTTTCTCTACCCGTTTCCCATGGGCTGCAGATGGTGCCTGCAGTGTTGGATGCCACTGATCTCTGACGGGTAAAACTGGAAGTGAAACCCGCAAGCCTCACACCTGCGGGTTCAGCTTCATTAATGACTTTGACCTTCTTTTGTTTCCGAGCACTGCCTTAAGGAATGTCACTACAAACAGGGCTGCCCTGAACCCGTGGTGATAGTCTTCTTAGCCATCTAAATTCAATTATCGGTCTGTGAGACTATCAGTCAATCATCTTCTGTCAGTCCCAAAGTCTTACTCATTTACATCTTGAAGGGCAGTTAACCTATTTGCTTTCTAAAAGTCCGTTTGCTGCAAAGTAATTGTTCTACCGTTCTCACACAAATTCTGTCTCTTCCATTTCCCGGCATCTTACCCTCACTGCAACTAAATCCTGGAAATGATACAGTGATAAGTCCAGTGAGTGAACTTGTTACACACAAAGCATCATTTCCTTTCTGCTTCATAGAAAGAACTATCTGTAAGCTGTAAACTGCAGACTTTGAGACCAAATCTACAATGGGTGAAGGAAAAACAGATTGGAGACAAAACTCTAAGGCGTTACCGAAAAGAAAAAGAAAAAAGACTGTGAGTTTATCCACTGCACCCATCTTTATTGCTAAATTTTTAAAATTGTATTTAGTTATTAACTTTACATTCCAATTGTAACCCCCTCCCTCCTCTCTGTCCCTCCCCTCCTTCCTTTTTCCCCCTGTATAGCTTTCCCTGCCCATCAGAAAAGGGGAGAGCCCCCCACTAATGCACCCCAGCACACCCAGTCACAAGGACTGAGCACTTCCTCTTTCACAGTGTCCTGAAAGGTGGCCCTGCCAGGAGGAAGTGATCAAAAAACATTCAACAGAGACAATGTCAGAGTCAGCCCCTTCTCCCTTTTCTAGGGGACCCACATGGAGACCAAGCTGCCCACTGGGTAAATATGTGTAGGAGACCTAGGTCCAGTCCATGCATGGCCCTTGGTTGTTGCTTACATTTCTTTAAGCCCCCTCTGAGCCCAGGTTTCTTGGTATTCTTGGTCTGCTTGTGGAGCTCTTGTCCCCTCCAGAACTTTCTCTCCTACCCCTAAGTCTTCCACAAAGCTCCCTACACTCTGCCTAATGTTTGGCTGTGAGTCTCAGCATCTCTTTCAATCTGGTGCTGGGTGGAGCCTCTCAGAGGACAGCTGTACTAGGCTCCCATCCGCAAACACAGAAGAGTGCCATTAATAGTGTCAGGGTTGGCTGTCTCCCATGGTGTGGGTCTCAGATTGGGCCAGGGAATGGGTTTCACATTCCTTCCATCTCTGCTCCCTCAATACTCTGGGCATCCTGTAGGCAGAGTAACTTTTGGGTCAAAGTCTTTGTGGGTGGCTTGATGTTCCCCTCCCTCCACTAGGAGTCCCGTCTACTTAGCCTCCTCAGTCTCCATGACCCGTGGCTACTAGGAGTCTCAGATAGAGTCAACCTCAAATCCACCCAGGAGACTACCCTGTTGTAGGTCTGCAGTTTTTCTCAGAGATGCCCCTGCCTGTGGTTTCTCTTTTATCTGCAAGCCCTCTGTCCTCCCGCTCCTGATCTCCCCACATCTGATCCCCACCCTTCTTCTCCTTAACCTTCCCTCTCCTATCCTGTTCCCTCTCTTCAAACACTTCTGCTATCTATTCTACTTTTCCTTCTAAGAGAGATTCAATCACCCTCCATTGGATCCTCCTTGTTACTTAGCTTTTTGGGGTCTGTGAGTTGTAGTATGTTTATCCTGTACTATGGCTAATATTTACTTATAAGTGAGTACATACCATGTGTGCCTTTCTGGGTCTGGATTACCTCACTCAACATGATCTTTTCTAATTCTATCCATTTCCCTGTTTTTGATAGCTTAGTAGTATCCCATTGTGTAAATGTACCACCGTTGCTTTATCCATTCTTTGGTTGAGGGGCATCTATGTTGTTTCCAGTTTCTGGCTATTATGCATAAAGCTTCTGTGAAGGTAGTTGGGCAAATGTACTTGTTGTATGGTGGGGCATCTCTTGGGTATATGCCCAGAAGTGGTAAACCTGGGTCTTGAGGTAGAGCTATTCCCAGTTTTCTGGAAAAAGGTCAAGTTGATTTCCAAAGTGTTTGCACAAGTTTGTACTCCCACCAGCAATGGAGGAGTATTCCCCTTTCTCCACCTCCTCGCCAGCATGTGTTGTCACTTGAGTCTTTTATCTTAGCCCTTAGGTCTTGCTGGCAAGATACAAATGGAAGAGAGCCCAGGAAGGGTTCCTGGAGAATGGGTGGAAAAAATAGTGGAGGTTGGTGTCTAACCAGAAAGGAGGGGAGGTTTGAACATATTCAAAAAGTAAACAAGAAATTTAAAAGAAAGGGAGAAATAAACAAAAAACAAAATCCCAAAACTATTTCAGCAATATAGCCACAGCCTTCGTGGAACTCTCAGAAGGGCCAGAACAAAGACCTGCGGTAGCATAATGGTTTTCTAGACTTTTATTATGCAGTAGATGTTGTGCTAAGTCACAACAGCAAATTAAAGACAGAGGAAGCCATAGAAATGCAACATCAAGTCCTGGATTCCCAAGGCTCCTAGGGCATAAAGGCTCCCTGCTGACCTATTGGCTCCTGATGCTTCTGGGGAAGGGTCTTTAGCTGTGTACTCAATTAAAAAATGTATTTTTCTTTAAATGTGCAATGTACCCTTAATGAACTGCTGTCAACCACTAAAGACAAGGTTGAAATTTTACATGCTCCAGTGAGTATTTTTTACCAGGCTCTTCCAATGACTTGTTCCAAACATATTGTCACAGAGAAGGCCCCAGTTAAAATCAGTAAGTCAAACACACACACACACACACACACACACACACACACACACACACACACACACACAATCACTAAGTCAGCAAACCAAAGACATGAATGTGGGGAAGAGGTGGGAGGGAAATGGGAGAAGATGGGAAGAAACAGTAGACAGAGGGCAATGTGTACCTATATGCTGATGTCAGAAAACAAATGTAAACCAAGGAAAGTTATAGGAAAATAAGTGCTTTGGCTAATTAGACACAGTGGATTGTTTTTAAAGTAATGGAAAGGACATGAAATTGGGAAAGGGGATGCTAGTGGGGGAATGAAGGGAATGGTCATATATAAATTTATTCAAAATGGGGTTATTCTATTTTCCTAATTATTCAGTTTACATCCTGGTCATAGCCCCGTCCTTCCTCTCATCCCAGTTCCACCCTTCCTCCTTCTTTTCCCATCCACCCTTCCCTACTCTTCGGATTAAGGGAGTCCCCCTACCTACCCACCCACCCCAGCACATCAAATTGAATCAGGACTGAGGGCATCCTCTTCCCCTGTGACCTGGCAAGATAGACTTACCAGAGGAAAGGGATCAAAAAACAGGCAGCAGAGGCCATGTCAGAGTCAGCACCCACTCCCCTTACTAGGGGACCCATATGAGGACCAAGTTGCCCATCAGTTACATCTGTGTATGGGACCATGGTCCTTGGTTGGAGTTTCCATCTCCACATGCACCCCTGGGCCCTGATCAGTTGGCTCTATTGATCTTCTTGTGGAGCTCCTGTCTCCTCTGAGTCTTTCTATCCTTTCCCTCACTCTTCCACAAGACTCTCTACGCTCCACTCAATGTTTGGCTGTGGGTCTCTGCATCTGTTTGTTTCAGGTGCTGAGTAGAGCCCTTCAGAGGACAGCTATGCTAGGCTCCCATCTGTAAGCATAGCAGAGTATTATTAATAGTGTCAGGGGTTGGCTGGCTCCCATGGGGTGGGTCTCAGATTGGGTCAGAAATCTGATTTCACTTTACCTCATTCCCTGCTCCCTCAATACCTTGTACATCTTGTAGGCAAGGGTAACTTTTAGTTCCAAGTTTTTGTGGATAACTCGATGTTCCCCTCTTTCTACTAGGAGTCCTGTCTAGTTAAAGGGTAGCCTCTTCAATCTCCATGGCCCCTGCTACTAGGAGTCTCAGCTAGAGCCACCCTCACATCCTCTCAGAAGCCTACCTTGTTGTTGGTAAAAACATGTTTTTTTTTTAAATGATGTTTTGAAGCTGAAAGAACAATGTAATCAGAAATATTGAAGGCCAGGAGATAAGGACAAAAGTGCAAGTCAACTGAAGCAAGGAATACTTTGTAGTGAAAAAAAGAAAAAAAAAACAAAAAACAAAACCTAACCAATTTGAGAGTATGTTCAATTACTCTAAAGATATCGGAACAATAGTATTTTGTGGGGTCCACTCCTCATGCTCAAACAATGAGGTGTCTTGGTTCCAGGGGATTTCAGAGCATGCAAAAAATGCAACTTGGTTCTTAGAAGTCGACAGCAATTCATTAAGGGTATATTGCTCATGTTAAAAAAAAATCTTCTCTAAGCAGAAGGCCTAGGTCCTCTCCATGCAAGTCCTTCTGAATAAGAATTAAACATCCTCCTTGTTAGTTAGCTTCTTTAGGTTTGTGGGCTGTAATATGGTTATCCTGTATCATGTGTCTAATATCCACTTATAAGAGAGTATATACCATGTGTGTCCTTTTGGGTCCGGGTTACTTCACTCAGTCTTCATATGGGTCCCCTATTATGTGGAGCAGGGGCTTCCCCTGCCACGGACTCTTTTGCCTGCACTTTGATCATGTCCTCCTGGCAGGGTGCCCTACCATGCCACATAGGAAGAGGATACAGGCAGTCCTCATGAGACTTAGTAGGCTTGGGTCAGTTGGTAGCGGAGAAGAGTACCCCATCTCTAAGGACCTCTAGGAGAATGGGGAGAAGAGGGAGGATGGGTGGGAGAGGGAGGAGATGAGGAAGGATGAGACCAGGAGGAGATGAGGGAGGGGCCTAAGACTGGGATATAAAGTAAATAAATTTTTAAAAATAAGTTTAAATTAAAAAAAAAAAAAAAAAGGAAAATATTTTCTCATTTAAGTTTATATTCACTCTGGCCAAAAGGCAGTTACACTTTAAAGAGGGAGAAAGATGCCTCTGGTACAAGTGATGATACAATTAATTAAAAACAGCTGTGGAGGGATGATTTTCTGAAAAATTGTATTTGTTGTTGAATTATTCAGATATGTTATATATTATAACTCTTCGAGTGCCTTATACCTTGCACAAGGTGAAGAAATCATGTATTTAGAAGAAGTGAATTCAGTCATTTTGTTTAATATGTGCAGAGGACAATGACTAGGCTTATTTGAGAAGTGCTTTATTTATGCAAATATGCATTGTACTTATGTAGTAAATAATTCACTTACTTTCCAAGGCAATCAAATTTAATCATCTCCCAAACCTCCTACTGTCCTCTTTGAAAAGCTAAGTGTAGTTCATGCTTTCCATTCAAAATGTAAACAAAATATCCACGAAAACTTGCAAGCTACTGATTTAACTATATACATGTATTTAATTTATATTTTCATATTACACACATGAACACACACACACACACACAAACACACACAAAATCTCAGCTCAGCAATCAGTAAGCAGCCATTTGGGCAAAGGATGAAATAGCACTAATAATCTGTGGAAGACAGGATTCTGGGTCCTTAGGTAACCTAACTCCCTAAACCTGAAAATGTGATTGAATCACAGCTCTCAAGGTGGAAAATGATTCCTGTTACCCAAATGGGTCCAGTGCAATTGCGGGGCTTTTGTAGAAGAAAATCAGGAGAACGAGGTAAGAGAAAGGTTGTAATGAAAACTGAAGTCAGAGTGATGTAAAGAAAAGCCCAAAAGCTAACTACTGCCAAGGAGATGGAGGCAGGCAGTTAAAGGGGTTCAAGGTCATCCTTGGTTTCACAGTCATTTCAAGGCCGGTTTGTGTGTGGGTGTTGCCACATGTGCACTATTCTTATTTTCAAATTATAGAGTTAGTGCTCTAAAAACCAAGGTGGTCATTTTGATGAAGTGTTTGCTCATCCTGCCCCAATCCCCTTGTCTCTGATTCCAAGAGGTTGTCCATTATTCTCCATCCACCCCATTGACCAAATGGTCAGTCTAGTGAGGATTCCAAGTGCGCTCTCCTGGCAAGGGCATTTCCACCAACACAAGGGTAAAGTTCCTGTAGCTGTTCCACTGTGTACATGTGTGTTCTTGGAGTTCCAGCTTCTTCACATGGTGTCTGACAGGAGGAAGCATGAAAGGATATGCAAGGGCGCCATGTAACAGGTGCTGTCGAGAGCCAGAACCCCTTGGCAATGCAGGGGGAAAGGGATCTCCTTAACTTCCTGCACACTAGACTGATAGCACAGAAGGTGTGAACTTGCAGGACTGCATAGGGAAAGACTGGAGATTATGCCTTCACCACAAAGCAATGTTGAAAGGTTAATAGATGCCCAAGTGGTCAATTTAGATTTAAACACAACCACGATGACAGACGTTCAATACAGAAGTCGATAGACTTGAGCTGATTGAAGTGACTACCCCATGGGGACTAGAGATTGGTGGAAGAAAAAAAAAAAAAGACAACTTTTCTACCCATACAAAATTTTATTTATACACACACACACACACACATGGAATTCTCTGGGTGTGCATATATTATTTATTTTCTGATAGCTCATAGTACCATTATTAAACCTATTTGATAGGCAAAAAAAAAAAAAAGTATTAAGGCTCAAGGAGGTAAATTATTCTGCAGTCATGCACACAAAGGATGACTCTCTGGTCTGTCTGGCCCAGAATTCATTGTGCAGCACCCCTCCCTCTCTAGAGGGTAAGAGTCTGGCTCAAATGCTGAAGACTAAAGGAGAAAGCCATGTTTGTGTTCTAATTCCTTGCACGCACTATTATTTACATTCTCCAGTCCTAACTTTGTATTTTAATTATATAGTGGATTTGATGGATACATCCCAAGTAAATCTTATTTCTAAGGAACTTGGAGGAAATAAAAAACAAGGTCAGCATATTTTAGTAATTCTGTTTTGAGCAATGTTGGTGACATAAGAAAAAAAATCAATAAAACTGTGCATTAAGAAAAGAACATCGAGCTTAAAGTAAATCAGAGGTTTTTTTACAAAAAAAAAAATAGACAAAATTCAATCTACATTAGAGTGCTTCCCACTGATGCCTTGTAAAATGACGTGGAATGTGTGACATGACACTCTGCATAGGAGACTTTGCATGTGATG
The DNA here is from genome assembly GCF_903995435.1 of Acomys russatus. NCBI lineage: Eukaryota > Metazoa > Chordata > Mammalia > Rodentia > Muridae > Acomys > Acomys russatus. Next base: position 17,442,540 of record NC_067159.1, read on the forward strand.
TGATATGCTTGATTATATGTTTAGTGGGTAGCATTATTATAATTGTATATATGCATAATTTTTGCTTTCATTCTTTAAAACCCAGGTTACAAATAGGAAATTATACACATCCATTGGAAGAAAGAAAACACTGACTTAAACTATATCCTATATTTGTACTTTGTACCCTGAAACGTCCATTCTCATCATTTTACCTACAGACTTTGCCCTATGAAAGTGTCATATGTTCAAAGATAGGTAGTAAGCCCTCAGCTTTCAGAAACACCAGGAAGGAGACGCCATAGAGATGAAGCGAGGTGGCTCCCAAGAAAGACCACAATTATCAGGGAGGTTTTGAACTGATAGGTTTGGTAGCCATAACAGGAATTTCATTTAAAATTGTTTCACAATGACGCCCTGCAATGTGACGCGATGTGTACCTAATGCAATCACACATGTGACTTGGCATTTGATGCTATGCATGTGTTTTAGAATTATATATTTAGATATAATGTGGACTACGGGCATGTGTGTGTGTGTGTGTGTCTGTGTAAACATAGTGAACAGAGTATGGTGGGAGAGTTAGGTTTCAGCAAAGACCACCAATGCCTAGCAGCTAACTCTGATGAGCAAGAGAAGGCTGGGGAAGAAAGCAGAGCAGAATCACAGAGCAAAGCACACAGCCATTTTCTGAAGACCACAGTCCTCCCTATGCAAGTGATAACAGCTCTCAGCAGTTAGAGAAATGTTTAAAAATTAATAGCATCCGGTGTTGGCAAATGTGTGCATGTGTAACAAAAAGAATTATAATGCAAATCACAAACACATCTTGACTCAGTAGTCACAGGTCTGTGATGTTTTATGCCCTCAACTGGGAATCTCAGATCCAGATGACACAAGCTTCTGAGCACATTTGTGGGGAATTACCTAGACTAGATTAATTAAGCTTGGATGACCCATGCTAAATGAATGTTTGTGTCACTATTCTCTGTGCACCAGCATCCTTCCTTCTCTGCTTTCTGAATGTGGATGAAATGCAGCTAGCTGCCTCACAAACCTGCCACCACATCTTCCCTTGCCATGGCAGACTCTACCCTCAAACTGTGCACCAATAAAAACTCTTCTTTAAACTGCTTTTGTTGGGTATTTCAGCCCAACGACAAGAAAAGAACCAACAGAGACCATATAGAAAGTTGTCATAGGAAATGAAAGGCTGGACAGAGAAATGTGTGAGTGAGCAGATAGTTCTTTAAGCACTCGGTACAGTGAGGGTCGTGCCAACCAAAAAAGGACTGCTTAATTTCTCATGATCCTATAGTTTGAAAGAAAAGCTATTTGGTTGCATTAGTAAGCCCCAAGCATATTCAAAACATAGTAGTAAGGTGAAATTTAATCTTACAAAACAAAACTGCTATGTAGCTTTGTTTTGGAAGGTTAGAAGAGTGTTTCTTGGGTTTTATAATGTTTTGAATAATGAAAAATTTCAACATGTGTTATTTCTGAGATACAATGACACTGTGGGCAAGTAGATAATGTCACTTTCTAAATTATATATAATTATTTTTTCTAAATAGGATATAATATTTCTACACTTGGAAGAAAATAAAAATAAAGATGCCTCCCTCCAGAAAAGGGAGGAAGATTTTATAAAGAGCTTATGGTACAAACACACTTTTTCCCTATCTCTGACCTAAGGCCATGGCCAAATCCCCAGCCTAAGTAATCAAATAAAAATACAAATTCCTGGCTATTTTGATCTGTTTTCCCATGACTTAAAGCCTGGAGTTTCCTGTGCATCTCACACATCAGCAGCCATCTGGGCAATGCTCATGTATTATGGAAAACAAGCAAGGATAGTGTATTTCCAAGAGCCTAAGCAGTGTCTAATAAACAGCGAGAAAGGAGAAGCTTTGACTGTCAAGGTCCTTATGGATGGTTTAATTTTCTTCTAGAATAAAAGCAAAAGAAAGAGCTAAATACAGCCCTACAACAGAATCACAGAAAGGCATTAAGAATGCATGCAGCTCAAAGTACAAATGTACAATAACCTCTTTATACACAGCAATAATGTTTAGCCTTCTGAGTGTATGCAGAATAATAAAGCAGGGCCTTGCTGTGAGCCACACTGTGGCTCTATCTAATCACTCAAGCCTTGTTTGGTGTCCATGACTTGCTAAAAATGGAGCCCTACACCATTCTTGCTTTCACAAAGCACAGAATCATTGCTCTTTCTGTGTGCAAAAACATAGGTTTTATTGCAAGGCAAAAGATGCCTTATGTCTCACAAACCATAAAGATTTTCATTGCTTATCCCAGTTTTCCTAAACTTATTACAAATTTAGTATTTTTCTATAAGCCTAACAATTTCCCAACTTCTTTTCCATTACTTTCTTGCTCTGTATTCTCTTCTCTGCCCCCACTACCTCTTTGTTTATAACCTCCCACTACCTCTTCATTTTAACCTATAAAAAAAAATCCTAAGTATATTTAACCCCATTTATTTAAAAGAATTATTGGAGAACAGCCTTTTGGAACTCAGGGAGTTCTAAGCCAATAGTATAGCATGTTTGTCTTTCAAATGTCCTGTTTTGAAAGTGAATCCCTTTTAAATAAATGTATGTATATTTTTATTTTCAATAATTTTAACTATAAAAAAATCAAGCAAAACAAGACAAAAGAAATATGTTAAGACTATCTGAAAATTATGGAAGTCAAATCAATACGCCCATATGCTGGTTACAAGTGATGGGCAGTCAGGACAAATCCATTGAATTTATTTATTTATTTATTTTAATTCTGAAAATAGATCTTTTTAGGGAGAGAAACATAAACCCAATTCTAGCGCTGATATTGTGAGAAGGTTGTATAGGTCAATTCTGCCTGAGCTGCAGCTTTCTTTTCTTGGAAAATAGAAAAAAATTAATCTTCCTGGCATCAACACTTTGTCAGAAACCTGAAGCAGGACCCAAAAAAGCTGTAATGTAAGCATAAATTACTGTGACCTCATATGCAGAGCATGGAGAGAGAGAAACGCGACGAGATCCACGGTCCATATGGTCATCTTCCTGCAGTCTCACATGGCAATAAGAAAATAAGCAGAGCACACAGATGGATAAAAACAAGTGTCAAGCGTGGTGCATTGCATCTGATTCTGCATACAGTCTTGTAATATCGATGGCTAACAGGCCTTGCATCTGATGTGTAGCCGCTCTCAGTCTGACTTTCTCTCATTTGTTTGGAGCCTTGATGAAAAAGAGTGGAACACTACAGATATTCAAAAGAAAATGGGGTTTCATTTCTCCTCCACAACATTTTTACTTTACTTTCAGGGACGTTTTCATGTGCTTCTATTTGTTCCCTTTCCTGTCACCACATAAGTGTAACTGAGAAAAAATGTTCTTATTTTGTGGATGGAATTATACACTTTGGGGATAGTGGTTGGCTATATTACCACTGCCTAGTGTTGGCTCCTGTCCATAACTCAATGACCTGTCTCTTGCCCAACTCCTCTCAAGAGTTACTTTGAAACAGTGGAAATTTGCATAGACAGAACTCCCACATCTCAGTCTGAGAAGTGAAAAATAACATGTGAAAATTTGGGGTTCGTCATGTAAATAATGATACTATTACCAGAATTAAGACCATGAGAAAGGCCTGGTACTCCAACTACTATAAACTGTGTTAGAGTCACAAGATACAGACTTTCCACCTATATTCCCACTAATTACACTCTCTTTCTGACACTACATGTATAGAGGTTTTTCCATACACATCAAACAGTCCTGTAGACGCAGATGAGTATCTTATATTTAACTCAATTTTACGCCTGGAGTTGGAGTCACATCCCAAGGTTAAAGACTTAGTTCCACACGAATATACCAACTGCAAATAGCACTGTGTCAGCCACACTTGTATGTGAACAACTAATAATCAAAGATTCCCAGAACTCATCGCTGCACCATGGGAAGTGGTGCCAACTTTTTAAAGTGCTACTATTTTTTTTTAATGTATTTGTTTATTCACTTTATATCCCAAATGCACTCCCTCCCTTCCTACTGGTCCCACCATCCCATCATCATCCCCTTCCCCGTTACCCTTTCTCCTCAGAAAAGGGGAGCCCCACCCTGGATGCATCAGAACTAAGTGCATGCACCCTCTCCTGCTGAGACCAGACAGGGCAATGATCTAGGGGTAGCTGGGGCAAATGATCTCAAAACGAGGAACTGAGTCCATGTCAGAGAAGCCCTCGCTCTACTTGCTAGGGGAACAGCATGAAGGCCAAGCTGCCCAACAGTTACATGTGTGTCTGGGGAAGGGGGGGGGCATTAGGTTCGGTCCATGCCTGCTCTTTGGTTGATGCTTCAGTCTCTGTAAGCCCAATGGGCTGAGGTTAGTTGACTCTGTTAGTCTTCTGGAATTCTGTCCTCTCCAGTTCCTTTTATCTTTGCCCTCATTCTCCCGCAAAGCTCCCCAAGCTCCACCGAATGTTTGGCTGTGGGTCTCAGCATCTGTTTCTCTCTGCTGCTGGGTGGAGCCTCTCAGAGCACAGTTTTGCTAGACTCTTGTCTGCAAGCATAGCAGAGTGCCATTAATAGTGTCAGAGGTTGGCTCTCTCCTATGAGGTGGGGACAGTCATTGGTCCACCATTCCCTCAATCTCTTCTCCATCTCTATCCCTGCATTTCTTGTAGGTAGGGTAAATTTAGGGTCACAAATTTTGTGGGTGGGCTGGTGTCCTATTCCCTCCGCTGGAAATCCTGCCTGTCTATTAGGTGGCCACTTCAGTCTCCATGTCCCTCACTGTTAGGAATCTCAGCTAGAATCACCCCCATATCCTCCCAGGAGGAATCCTGTCACATGCCTCCAGCATGTCCCAGAGAAGGCCATCTGTAGTTTTCCTTCTCTCTCCCAGCCTTCTCATCCCTCTCTCCCTACAGCTGATCTCCACCCTCATTCCTCTCCTCACAGTCTCTCCCACCCAGTTGACACACCTTATCCACTTCTGATATCTATTCTATTTCTATTTCTGAGTGGGATTCAAGTATCCTCCCATGGACCCTCATTGTTACTTGGCTTCTTTGGGTCTGTGGCTTTTAGCATGATAATTCTGTACTATCTGGCTAATAATTACGTATAGGTAGGTACATACCAAGTGTGTAATTTAACCGTTCTCAGCCCATGCTTCCGTGAGATACACTAGAATTTAGGAATGAAGCAGGGAATCTTTTTTGTTCCTTTTGTTTTGCTGTTATTGTTTGAAATTTTAGTTCCACTTGAAGATAGAATTGATTGGGGCTCAATATGCAAACATATTAACTATGGTAGTAAGTTTGGAAAGATAGTTACAGACAAGCAAATGCTGATCTTTGCCTGAGAAGCCAAAGGTAGCAGGATATCTCATTGTTTAAATTCCACATACATTTTTGAGGGAGGGAGGGAGAGAGAGAGAGAGAGAGAGAGAGAGAGAGAGAGAGAGACAGAGACAGAGACAGAGACAGAGACAGAGACAGAGACAGAGACAGAGACAGGGAATAAAATAGCTTTCAAGAAAGACTATTTAGATCATGGAGAAAGAGCACTTGAACAGATGAGCCCAACCATTCACTTACTTACTTGACTACTTTCCCTTGTCCTTCAGTGGCTCAGGGAAAAATATTATCCTATCACATGTGTATAGCCAGGCAGATGTAGAAAAACAAAATGAATTGACTAAATAGTGCCCCGTTTGGGGGGGTCTCCTTTAGAATCTGCCCACGTTTTGTTGGACTTCATAGTCTGTTCTTAGATTAAAAGCATTTTCCTTGTCTGCCCTGACCAGCATTCTGTTAGTCTCACATCTCTAATACATACTAAGTAGTACATCAGTACTGCATGTGTGCCTTTGTAGATATGATCACACAAAGCATTACAGAAAGCATGGTATTTTGGATAAGGTCAAAGGTCATATGTAACCATATAGGCAGAAGCAAGCTACTATCTACTGACATCTTACCACGACTAATCAGAGAGGTAGTCTTCTCTACTTGCTTTATAAGAACCAAAGTCCTTTTCCCCCATCTTTTTCTATTTTTTTCTTTAAGTTGGTCCCTTGCCTTAATTCAGATAAATATGTCTATGCTAGAATGATAAACTTCTCCAAGTAAGATGGGTATTGGTGAGTGAACTGGAATCTCATTGTGGTGGTTTAAATGAGAATATCCCCATATGTTCAGATATTTGAATAATTGGTCCAAAATTGGTGGCACTGTTTAGGGAGATGTAAGATATGTGACCTTGATGGATCCAACTACACCAGTGGAGATGGACTTTGATGTCTCAAAGCCACTCATCATTCTGAGCTTGCTCTTTCTGCTTCCAGCTATAGCTCAAGATGTGAGCTTTCCTTATCTGCTTCTGTTACCATGTCTGCCACTTCCCTGCCATCGTGAAGTCTTATCCCTCTGGAACCATAAGCTCAAATAAAATCTTCCTTCTTGAAGTTGTTTTGGTCATGGTGTTTTATAACAGTAACAGAAAAGTAGCTACTACAATCATACTACTAGGAAAAGAGAGAGATCTAGACTAGCCATGCTCATAGAAGATCCTTTATAAAGGATGAGATATTAAGTGATTATTACATGTGCTATTACGTGTGCTCTCTTCTTCATTTCCTCTTTCACATTAAGAAATGGAAGCATCAATGGTTAAGCACCTTTACTCGAGGTCGTGCAATATAGTGAGGCACACACGGGATCTGAGTGCTTCTCTCTCAAGCTCTGAAAATGCCAGTGTTTAATTCTGTGCCAATCACGGTCCCAGTGAAGGATGACACATCTCTGCAGCAACCTGCTAATTGAACAGAGTACACAGAGGTAGGTGATAGCTTAAAAGAAGTTCACACAATTCAGCAAAATGATTCAAAAGACCCCATCCATGGTTCAAAAGACCTCAGGCTCATCTGGAGAACTTGTTAGAAAATGTGTCTTTAGGTTCTTCTCCAATGCACACCTCTGGGAATGATGCTTGACAAACCAGCATTTTTAACACTCTCTATTGCTGAATCTTAGCAAGTAGGCAGCATACTACACACTAAGACACACAGATGTAACAGTCTTTGACAGACTTTTCTCCTAACTATCAGTTTCCAAGCCAAGTGCCCCAGACCAGCAGCACAAGGAATGTATGAACACTTGTTAGAAACATGAGTTCTTGGACGATTGAGAGGGCTCCCTGAGTAAAAAGGCATCTGTTAAGACTGATGAGCTAAATTTGACCCTGGGACCCACATAGTAGAAGGAGAGAAATGACCCCTGACAATTGTCCTCTGACAATGTGTGCACTTCTTCACACACACAAACACACATACACACACACACTAAATCAATAAGTAAATGTAATTAAAAACTTTAAAATATGACGATTTTGCCTACTACCTTGATAAAACAGGTGATCTATTAATTAGAAAATGCGCCAAGATGATTGAAGGGGTAAATATTACTTATATTTGGCTATGTATGCTTGTATGTACCTGGCAATCTAAACAACAATGTTGGACACATTCCTTAATCATTTTCCATCTTACTTTTTGAGGCAGGATCTCTCGCTGAACACAGAGCTCTCCAATCTAGGTAGACCAGCCTCCTGGAAAGTACCAAAGATCCTCCTGTCTCCTCCACCCAAGTCCTAGGATTACACACATGCCACCTCACGCATGGCTCTTTATTGGGTTCTAGGAATTGAAGCACTTTACACACTAAAGCCATCTCCCGAGACTTCCCCAAGCTGCTTTGGTACACACAAACCAGGACTCTAATCCATCCTGATCTTGACATTTGTGCTGGTTAGTGTTCCATCCACTTGACACAAACTAAGTCATCAGAAAGGAGGGAATTCTCAATTGGCAAAATGCCACCATAAGACTGAGTTTCAGGCAAGCCTTTAGAGGATTTATTTAATTAGTGATTGATGGAGGAAGGACCAATTTATTGTGAGTGGGAATAGCTCTGAACAGTTAGCCCTGGGTTCTTAATGAGACCAGGCTAAGCAAACCATGAGAAGAAAGCCAGTAAACAGCATCCCTACATGGTCTCTGCATTAGGTTCTGCCTCCAGGTTCTGCCCTGCTTGAGTTCCTATCCTGACTTCTTTCAATGATATACTTAGATGTGGATGTGGATGCCAAATAAACCCTTTCCTCCCCAACTTGCTTTTGGTCATGGTGTTTCATCACAGCAATAGAAACCCTAAGTAGGACAACGTTGATCAGCCTGACTTGCATTTTCAGCACTGTGTAAAACAAGGTGTCAACATCGTCATGGTTTTAATCATAAGCACTCAACCAATCCCACCATGTCATCTCTTGTCACAGACTCTGCCCTGTTTCTTATCCCCCTGTGTTCTAGGCCTGTGGTTTTATCTTCTCTACTCCCATTTGCCTGACACTCAGTTTTGTTTTGTTTTCATTTTTGCTGCTGTTGCTTCCATTGCCTTCTAGTCATGCTGTGGCTCTCATGTCTTTCTAACAACACCCCATGATGACCTCTGCTGGATGCCTCTCTCGTTAAATGGGGTGTCATTATCCTGTTTCACTTGATAGCTTGAGAACTCTTGTAGTTCATACCAGAACTCATGCCTGAACTCTGAGGTCAATGTTCTTGGTTGTTTACTCCACATCTCTTCTTTCCTCCTTTCTGAACAGAACTCCACTTCTGTTCAGAAAGCTACTCCACTTGCAGAACCTATTACAAATTAGCCAGTGTGTCAGTTAATGTATTGCCCACACATGGCTTGGGGCCATAGATGAACATGAAATCTGCCTTAGCCATTCAATTAAAGAAAATAAACAATGCTCTTGCTTCAGGAAAAGGTTTTCTCTTTCTCCCTACTGATATCAGCAAAAGGGTAAACAGCACCATGGAAACCACTGTCCATCTTGCTAGAGCAAGCAGATAGTTCTATGAACACCATTCACACTAAGAGACAGGCCAAGGTGATAGGAGGGTGTCAGATCCTCCACAATATCAACACACTGTAAGTTGCACTGCCATCCGACCTGATCCATCTTCCTCCTCCCATTGCCTGTAGTACAACCCATTATCTTTTTTTTTTTCAAACCGTTTGGCTCAAGGTAATGTTGTTTATAACCAAAACAATACACCCAACCTAGAAACTCTCTAAAGCAGAAGTTCTCAGCCTTCCTAATGCTGCAACCCTTTAATAAAGCTCCTCATGTTGTGGTGACCCCAACTATAAAATTTTTCTTTTTGGTATTTCATAACTGTAACTTTGCTACTGTTATGAATCATAATGTAAATATCTGTGTTTTCCAATGATCTTAGGCCACCCCTGTTAAAGAGTCATTCAACATACTCCCCCATCCCCAGCAAAGGCATCACAAGACACATGTTGAGAACTGATGCTCTAAAGCCATTAATTTCTGGTGTATTCTCCTCTGGATTCTGCTTAACATCTTTGTCCATAACATTCTGACTCCTGCATCTACCAGGACCAAATTTTTCAGTAATGGTTGCTTTTCTATCTGAATTGTCTAAAACATTAATATTTATCTTCATGTGTTTGTGTTTGTGTGTGTCTTGCTTAAACTTCAATGTTTTTCTCAAAGTTTTTTAAATACAGTATATGTTATTCCTTTATCTGTTGGCTGATTAATTGGTGTTATCAATGCAGAAATCAGGGTCATGTTTTTATTTCACACTGTATGATCTGGAAAATATAAAACATCTAAGAGATAAAATGCTTGAACTATCAATAGAAATGAAGTGAAACCAGGCTTTAGTGGCTTTAGTTTCCATTTGTCCTCCTACAACCACTTGCTAAAAACATAGAGGTGGGCATAATGACACATGTCTTTAACTGAAGCATTCAGGGGGCAGAGGCAAGTGTATTCCCGAGTTTGAAAACAGTTCAGTCTGTAGAGTGAGTTCCAGGACAGCTAAGGCTACACAAGAAAACCCTGTCTCCAAAAAACAGAATAAAATAAGTCTAACACTCATATGTTAATAGTAATTATAGCTGAAGCCTTGCCAGGCCCTTAGGGCTAGATGAGGTCATTAAATCCAAGCACTCATAAGAGCTTTGTAAGAAGATAGAACCCAAAGTTAGAACAGCCATTCTGTATCACCATGAATGCCCTCAGCCATGTTGCAAAGCTTAAAGAAAACCCTCATTAGAGGCTGAGAAGATGCCAGTAAAATGGTAAGCTAAATAAACTTCCATTGTTTCTAAATTACCAGCTCTGTGGCTTTATGTTATAGCTACAAAAAATTGAATGCAACAGAAGACCTATAAGCTTCATTGCAAGATAAATTAGACTCTTGAAAGGTCATTTCTTTGCAACTAATTTCCTAGTAGAAAAATCTTTTCACTTGGAGAGCTTAACATTAGTTGGAAACAAGAAATGAATAATTATACTTTGTTCTAATTTGGGACATCTTTTTAATTTTGGCATCTTATTGCTTGGGAAACTTTGCCATACATTGTATATGTATATAAACATTGTGTGCGTGCGTGTGTGTGTGTGTGTGTGTGTGTGTGTGTTTGAATGTATGATATATATATATATGAATAAATCACAAATTTAAAAGATGAAAATCAGAAGGATTGGCTCATCAGTTGAAATGTCCATCAATAGCAGAATGGACAAGGAAATTACCATTATATCTTCCCCCAAAAAGCATCTTCACAAACAAGACTTGGTTGTTAAACTGCAATGGACTTAAAAGAAAGAGAAGTAAGAGAAAATAAAGTAAATTCCCAGAAGGTTAGAGCCATATTTCCCTGGTGTTCTGTCCCAGAATTACAGGCATAGCTGACATCCTAGCTCCCCTCCTTTGTTATTCTTGCACGTATTACTTTGGGGAACATGGTAGAAAGAACAACCTCAATTGGAGGCCAAATCTGTTATTTTCCTGAATGCCTTATCTGCGAACAGCATTTTAGAATCACCCTAAAACACACCAACATAAGGTCTGTATTAACGTAGTATCAAGCTATCTAAAGATATAGTGAGAAATTCTACTAATCGGGAAAAGGGTTATTAAGTAACAAACAGCAACTGATGCCTAAAGATGCCCTTATAACTACAAGATCATAGATTCTTTGCAAAGATTAAGATCAAGCTGGGGCTAGCTTAGGGCAGTAGATAGTGCTCACACACTAAAATATCTTCATATTTAACTACAGTCTCCTTGATTAACTCTGTGAGTCATACCTGTTTGGGCATTGGCATATTTGTTCCTACATTCCATATTTCTTAAGGAATTTAATTAAATAATTGCTATAAAGATTATAGTTTAGTATCAAGTACATAGAACATCTGAAATAAACACTAGCCCCATGTCTCCCTTTACTCTTACCAAATTGAAAACATACCCAATGATCTTCATTATCCTAAACAATCAACCAGATTGCTATAAACTGGTTAAGGCCACCGTGCAAAATATTAAGGCTCATTTATTAAAATGTTGATACATTACTTCACTTAGAATATCCTTTCAGCAGGATTATTTGTCTAATTTTTTTAAAGGTCAGGCAGGGAAATGGTTCAGTGGATAAAGCTCTCTGCCTGTAAGTGTGAGGACCATAACTCATATCCAAGAGCCCATAAAGAAGCCAAGCAGGCAAATGTGATGACTGCTTGCAATCCCAGCACTCAGGACAGAGACAATATCCTCGAGACAAGCTAGCTAGCAAGACCGTCTAATATTGGTGGCAATTTCCAGGTTCAGCAAAAGATTTTGCTGAATAAATAAAGAAAATGAAAAGAAATCAAAGATAGTGCCCAATATCAACTTCAGGCCTCTACAAGCACCCACATGCATATGCAAAACAGAGGGTGGGACCTTTGCAACCTTTCTTTCATCCATTCAATTCTTCACAATAAAGTGTAGTCACTGTGCACAAGGAAGAATCCTGTACTGTGCAACAGAAAGTTAATTATAGTCCCTTACTAAACAAACATGAAAAGTGCCAAGCAGGATAAGTAGACTAGATATGGTACCCCCAATCTAGGAGCACACTTGAAGAGGAGATACAGGAATGCCTAACAGCAGCCTGGATGCAATACAATCCATATAATGATAACCAAAGAAAAGAAAAAAGTGACGGCAGGCTGAAGATGAAGTAAAGAAGACAATGTGAAAGGAACAGGTGTCCGAGGCCCGGAAGAAACATCTGGAGAGACCTAAGGTCAAGATAACATGGTACTTTCAAGCATTGCTAGGCATTCAGAAAAGCTGAGCAGGAAACTATGAGAGTCAAAAGTGCAAGAGGTAGGTTTGAAAAAAGACTCATATCATGAAAATCCATGGAGGTCACCTCTAAAAATTAAGGTGTTACAAACTCATGGATCTAAGCAAAGAGCTGAAGCAATCATGTTTGCATTCAGAAAAAAAAAATCAGAATAGAGAATAGAAATCAATACATGCATAAGTAATCAACTGATTCTTGGCAAAAAAAAAAAATGTTAAGGTAAACAATAAGAGGAAGACAGTCTTTTCTGCATTGGTTTTTGACAAAAACAGTGAAAACAATTAAATTACAACCATTACCTCAACACTGTCTCTAAAATTAATTTAAAACACCTCAGAAATCTAACCTAAACATTATAGCTAAATGTGTAAAATTCAGCAAGAAAAAAATTTATCAAACTAAGAAACAGAAAGAAAGAGAGAAGGGGGGAATTTGAGAAGGAGAGAAGGAGAGGGGATTGCATGTAGTAAGATGAACAGTAGCCCTTAAAGTGACGGTGCCCTGCTCTAATAAACCCATGAATGAGTTACTGTATGTTGCAAGGGTGATTTTGAAGCTGTGATTGAACGTTCTGAAATAGGAAAAACTATCTTGGTTTCACTGAGAGTGCCGCTGTAATGACAAGTGATTTTGTATGATGGCCGCAGAAGGGTCAGAGTCAGAGACGGATCAGGAGTCAGAGTCAGAGACGGATCAGGAGTCAGAGAGATGTGGGGATGAGGGCTGCAGCTCACCTTCTGACAGTGGCAAAACACAAGGGAATGGATAAAATGCAGCCTGAGCAACCTAACTTAGTCTTTTGACCTCCAGAACTTTAAGTGTGTAGAGCATTACATCGCTTAATATGTATTAACTAACTACCATAGCAATAAGGACAGAAATAATAAATTGCATCTCATCAAAATCAAAGTTAAAAAATAATAAATCAAGCTACAGGCAGAGATAAAATACTTAAATGTGTATATCTAATAAAAAACATACCTACAAAACACAGACAAATCATACAACTCAAAACAATGAAATATTAAAACTAAGCTAAAAATGGCAATCCATATTTTACAGGACAAGATACTTGTATGTCCATAAACATAACAAATAAAAGTCCAGTGGAATCTGACAGCACAACCATTGGAGTAGTTCAAATTACAAAGAAGCAAGGAGTTGAGCTCAGTGGCAGACCATTTTTCCTAGCATGCATAAAACCCTGGATGTAAGTAAGGATGGGGATGTGATTTAGTTGATAGAGTATCTGCTTAGTGGTTACAAAACCCTGGGGTCAATCCCCAGCACTACATACACTGAGTATGATACTCCACATCTGTAATTCTAGCACTGAAGAGACATAAGTAGGAGAATCAGAAGTTCAAGTTCATCTTCAATATGAACCCAACCTGGCCTACATGACACACACTCTGTCTCAAAGAAAGAAATCTTAATACCAACTTCTGGCAAGTAGCAGAACAAATAAGACACTTGTGTGGCAGTTATGGGAATGTACAATGGTACTTCCACCTAAAATAGTTTGTTAATTTAGTATAAGGCTAAATGCATGCTTACCTGTAGCTGATGATGGTGATGATGATTTCCTTACTATGTATCTTATTTATTTTAAAAGGTGAAATGATTTGGGAACTGATGATAGAGCTCAGTGAGTGTTACAGCTCTTCCATAGTATGTGCAATAACCTGGGTTCAATCCCCAACACTACAAACAAAGAAGCAAACAATAAATAGAGATAGATGATAGATGATAGATAGATAGATCAATAGATAGACAGATAGGATACATAAGTACGTATAGATAGATGACAGATAGATAGATAGATAGATAGATAGATAGATAGATAGATAGATAATAGATAGATCATAAACAAATAAATAATTAATTAAATGAGGCCATATTTGCATAGTTATGGAAACAAATATTCATAGTCACTTCACTCACAAGAGCTCCAGATGAGAAGTACTCCAAAATATACTTCAGGGGGTGAGCAGACACTAAATGTGGTCTATCCATACCATTAAATATTCCTCAGCAAGGAAAAAAAGCAATCTACTGAAATATGCAAATTTCAAAAACATTGTGCCAGTTTTTAAGTTTCTGAACTTAAAGATGTATATAACTCTGACTCTAACTCAGGGGAGAGTTCAGAAAAAAATGAATAAGCCCAAATGAAAGAAAGAAAAGTGAAAGTGGCTCCAGCCCAACTTGAGACCCAGCCTGTGGGAGAGAGCCAACCCCAGGCACAATTAATGATGCTCTGTTATGTTTGCAGCCAGGAGCCTAGCATAATTGTCCTCTGAGAGGCTCAACCCAGTAGCCTATTGAAACAAATGATGAGACAGCCAAACATTGGGTAGAGCTTGGGTAATGTATGGAAGATTGGGAAGGAGGAAAAAAGGACCTGGAGGGGACAAAAACTCCACAAAAAGACCAACTAAACTAGGTCCATGGGGGCTTACCAAAACTGAAGCACCAACCAAAAAGCATCCATAGACTGGACCTAGGCCCCCTAGGTATATGTAACCAATTGGCAATTTGGTCTTTATATAGGTCCCCTAGCAAGTGGAGTGGAATAGGGGCTGTTTTTTACATGGACTCTGTTGCCTGCTATTGGGTTGTTTCCCCCTAGCAGGGCTGCCTTATCTGTCCTCATTGGAAGAGGATGCATGCTCAGGCCTGAGGAGACATGATGTGCTAGGGTGGATTGATTTGCTGAAGTGGCTCCCCTTTTCTGAGAAGGGGAGAGAGAGAGAGAAAGAGGATGGGAGAGTGGGACCAAGAGGAGAGGAGAGGAGGGATGGGGCTGCAAGCAGGATGTAAAGGGAACAAGTTTTTTTTTTTACAGAAAAGAAAAGGTGTTATTTTTAAGAATTACTAACAGCAGTGGATTATACTGTGACTGTATTGATGGAGCAAATGACATAGGTATTTTACTTTGTTTAATATTTGACAAATTTTTCTAATGCAAATTGTTAAGCGAAGTTAATGAAAATGTCAATAGTACACATGGAGGTGGGAAAGTAGACTGTACATGGGGCAATCTAGTACCTTACACACCAGAGGAATGAACTGATTGAACATAGTAAGAATGCCACCTCAAGACGTTGTTGACAAGAAAGAGCTTTCTAGAATGGCTTAAACAGCCCTGATTCCGCAGCCAACATGAAGAAAAGAAGCCAGTCTTGTCATAGCCATAGAGAATCTCAAGCTACTGCAGCAGTACCCTTTTGAAAATGGACAGCCTTGGGTTGAAAAAAAGCTCCCAGCTGATTTGACAGTAAGGAAATGCAGAAATAAATTACTTCTTATTGCTGTTTGTCTGTACTGGCTCAGGGCAATGTTGATGTCCTACCTTGCACAGACAGATGAAAAATTGCTATATAAGCAGCATGGTGAGACATGCATTAAAATTACTCAGCCCAGGCCCAGTGCTCATGTCTGTAATCCCAATGCTGGGGAAGCTGAGGCAGAAGGATGGCCAAGACTTTGAGACCAGCCAGGGTTGCAGAGTAAGATCTTGTCTCCAAATTAAAATAGGAAATAGAAAATAAAACAACTGGGAAGTTGCCCCTTAGTACTCATGATATGTGTGTTGTGAGTCTATATGTCTCTCCTGGCTAAGGACTCACCAAGCTACTTTTCTCATGGAGCTTGACTATCAAGACACAAGGTATTGCCAAGGAGTGGTGGTACATTCTTGTGAAGATTAAGTAGGCTCTCTTATCATGGGGTCCCAGTGAGTTGCTACAAACAGAAAGGCTGGCACCTCAGCACTCTTTGGCCTCTGGTATCATTGTGGGAGGTCTCCCTCTTCCACATGACTTCCTGTCTAACCATGTGATCACCTCTCATACAGGTTTATCTGATGTGATAAGATCCACTCAAGAAGGGAAGGGTCTCACCAGGGGCCAAATTGATAGAAATGCTCAATCTTGGACTTTTAGCCTCTCAGACTTTGAGCTAAGTAAAACTTTTTGTAATAAAAAGTACTCAGCTTCAGATATTTTGTTAGAGCAATAAAACCCAGAGTAACTGCCAAACAGAAGCGTAAGCCAGCTCCTTCTCAATTACTCTCCTAAGTCCTTTCCTTTCTCTACTTCAACCACTGAAAAGTATTGCTCATTTATCTTGAGTGGGTCTGTCATTGCATGTACCTATGTCCTTCTCAAGGTCTCACTCTCTAGGACCAACCCTAAGGTGCCTCTCCTTTCCCTAAAACCTAC
Source organism: Acomys russatus (assembly GCF_903995435.1). Classification (NCBI taxonomy): domain Eukaryota; kingdom Metazoa; phylum Chordata; class Mammalia; order Rodentia; family Muridae; genus Acomys; species Acomys russatus. The sequence goes on from NC_067159.1 coordinate 17,458,992, forward strand.
CATCTGCTATCTACTTTCAGGAAGTTAGCCATTTGGCATGTAAACTAGCTAAGGTCTCCAGTGAAGTCCAGAGCAACTGTTTTGGGGGCCCATTCTAAGAGGGGTGCCAACCAGTCCTCTAGAGGACCAGTCTAGCATGGCCATTGGCCATTGATTGGCCATTGAGACACTGGTAGGAAACTAATGAGAGCATCAGCTAAGCATTGCTCCACACCTGAGCCAATATATTTTATTTATATACCAATCATTTTCTTCGTTTAATGGCCCCTTAGATGACTGTTTTCTCTTCTTAGATGAAGAAGCCAAACAATGAAATTTAAATAACTTGCCCAAGACTATTTAACTAATAAAACACAGTGACCAGACCTGAATTCCGATCCTTCCCAAGTTTATTTATAGCTAAGCAACAAAAAAATAAAAACCTCCCACCACCCTTTTATGTGGTGCCTCAGATTCCCATAATCCTGGGGTTGGACCCCTGATGGTTGATGCAATCGTGATCTTCACCTTCATTTCAACCCTTAAGTCTAATCCATCCCTTAAGCTCAGAAAGTAGGAAGTAGAAGAAGCCTTTGCAAGTTTTGATGGTTTCCTTGGGACATCTGCTCTAAGGGCTCCAGGACATATTCGTTACAGAACAAAAAACAAAAAACAAACAACAACAACAACAAACAAACCAACCAACCAATTAAACAAACAAACAAACAGAAAAATCATTTCTCGGTGGAATGCTGGGCTTCTTCTGTCTACATGCCCCAGAGTCATGTCCATGGCCCTACCACAGCAGAAACCCCTTGTCCTGGATCAGAGGTGACTCAGAAATGAAGGCAAGCTATTTGTTGCTTTCTCATTTTGTGGTCTCCAGGCCAAGTGTTAGCCCTGAAGGGGTGGGGCAAAATGATTCAAGATGCATTATAGAGACCCTGAGGCCAATGAGAAAATGGCCTCCTATCTTCACTTTATTTATCCCTGAGAGACACCAGAAGAAATATACTGCTCTTTCTAACCCAAAATTCCCAATGGAGGCAAGAAGAATCACAAGTAAACATTGCCTGAAAATCAATTTTGAAAAGGTGGCTCCACAAAATATTGAGCACACAGTTTTGTGTTGCTTCATAAGCTGAGGTCAGACAGCTTTACTATAATTGGCATTTTGTCATCACGTTCTTGGAGCTTAAATGCATGGGGATGGAGCAGCAGCAATTAAGGACTCTGGATTCTGGAGAGTGGCTTGCTTGCAGCTCATTTACATCCTATGACCAGCTGAGATGCCAGATCCACCCACATATGCAAGCTATGCTTTGCTGTGCCCAGCTAATATTTCTCAACATGTTACTGATTTGAGTCTAAAATAACTGACAATGGAGACTTTCACCAGTCTCTGGATGCTCTGAAATAATGATGTGCTGAGGATAAAGACACACCATTTATTTTATTCTTCTCTCCAACAGAGGAGGATGAAAAAGAAAAAGAAACAGTTATTCAAAGGCAAAGATAAGAAATGGGCTCTTTTTTAATACAATTACAATTTCAAAGGGCTTGCCAAGAAAATACTTTCAGCTGCCAGCTCAGCAATTTTCCAAAGATTTTCTACCACAGAAAAAAAGGATTAATGGGAAAGAAATTATCAGGCAAAACTTGACTGTAGCTTACATAAGAACAGAGAGCATATAATACATTGTTCCTTTCTATTCTTTGCTTGCCTTAGAATCACCCCAAAAATCTGATGAGGCTGCCCAATGCTGTGACCTTATGAATACCAAATCTGTTCTATAATACTACCACCAGGCCCTCTGGGCTTTCCTCACCACAGATATTACCATGTTTTTGAAAGCATATATTCTCGATCCAGGTTTGCACATAATAAAATCTGTAGAAGCTGACTACAGCAACAACAATAACAATAAAAAGCCTCCCCAGAATGCAGAAAAGGCACAGGGTGAGAAACAGGCCCAGTGTGACTTGACTTCCTTGACCCACCAACAGCCCTGACTCCCCCTACATCCCTGTTTATATACAGACATGGGAGACTGGTGGCCTCACTTGAGCCATTGTTTTAATATGACTGCTGAGTTTTCCTTGTAGATTTTAATTTGGGGGGTTAAGAAGATTTATGGAGAAGTGACTGATGGGCATTTTTCATTGTGAAATGCACATGAATTTTGGTAAATGGCCATGGGAACAGAAAGAGTTCTGGTTCTGAGCTTATATCAACTTTCAATTTATTTCAGAGCCATTTATCCAGTTTGGGAATTATTTATATTTTTAATTCTCCTCTCTTTTCCTCAGTACCTATTAGACCATTTTATGTCCTCATCACATCTACAAGAGTACATGGAGGAATGCATCTCTGTTCTTAGAAGATGCACAGAAATTAAAATATATTCCTTCTTTATATCAGCTCAATACAGTATATGATGGCTACTTTTATGTCAACTTGACACAAGCTAAAGTCATCTGAAAAAAAGAAAAACTTGAATTAAGAAAATGTCTTCATCGAATAGGACTATGAACATGCTTGTAGGGCATTTTCTTAATTAGTGATTGATGGGGGAAGATCCAGCCCATTGGGGGTGGTGCTATTCCTCAGCTGCTGGTCCTGTTTTTATGAAAACAGACGGAGCAAACCATGATGAGCAAGCCAGTAAGCAGCAGTCCTCTATGGTCTTTCATCAACTCCTGCCTCCAAATTCCTGTTTGAGTTCCTGCCCTGAAATCCTTTGATGATGAATAATGATGTGGAAGGATAAGCCAAACAAACCCTTTTCTTCACATGTTGCTTTGGTGATGATGTTTCACCATAGCAATGCCTGACTATGACAGAACTAGGTACCAGAATTATGAGGTATTGCTGACAGGCCAAACCAAGTTGTTTTGGGGAGAATTGTGGAACTTCAGGCTAGAAAAGCCACTGAGTCTTAAGAGCTTAGTGAGCTGTTAAGTGGTATGGGGGGGAATGCCGGGGCAGGGGGAGAAATGTTAAGAAAATAAAGCAGAATGTCGAGGCCTGGCTCATCAAGTTCCATAGGGAAGTTTGAAAGTCACTCAAAGACTCTATCTGGCATATTTTAAGTTAAGAATCTGTGGTTCTGGATAGCTGGGGCTGAAGAATTGGTTGTTACTAACAGGATACCAGAACTGTCAACGTGAAACCTTTAACTTGCTGGGATAATCAGTAGGGGTGAGCTGAAGCTGAGAAATTAGTGGTAACAGTCCCAGCCACCATGACAGTGAGTAAGTATGTGGTGGAGAGATGAGAGAGAAAGAAAAGCAGAACAATTTGAGCATGATGAAAAGAGGTGGAACTGGAGACACAAACAATAGGGAAGAAACAGCCTGATGTGCTACCATCTGAGGCCATGGTGATGTCGTGGCCCATGCGGCCACCAAAGGCCATGCCTGGGTCCATAACCTTACAGCAGCAGGGGTCCATGTCAAAGTCCATGGCATACGTTACCACCAGGCCAGATGGACCTGGTCTGTGCTGCAGCCTGGGGCCATGTTGATATCCAAAGACTGAGAACAGTTGGCCCTTTCCCTTACTGACTGCAGCAGTTGACTTAGGACAACTGGTCCTGCCCTTTGCCTGGGAAGCATTGAAGAGTTGGCCTCAAGGGCAGGAGAGCTGGCTCCACTCCTCACCCTCAATGGCTGCAGCACTTCAAAGAGTATTCCTATACCTCACCTGGGCAGCACAGTAGAGCTGGCTCTTCTGGTGTGGGCACAGGTGAACCAGCTCCTAGGATGTGAGTCTGGGAGAGATGGTCCTGTTCCTTGCCAGCTGTAGCACTTGGGTGAGTTAGCCCTGTCTATCCCCTGGGCAAAGCAGGAGAGCTGGCCCTGGTGACACAGTGGGCTGAACAACTCAGCTACCACCCAAGCCCAGATCCAGAGCTTTGAGTTGACCCACTCCAACATCTACACCACGTATGAAGTGCTGGATCATGTGAAGGGGATATCCTGTGGATCCATAGCTGCAGCATTGCCATGATACCAGGCAACAACAGGATATCCAAGAGGAGTTCCCATGAGGATCCATGATGGATGGTGTAGGAGAAGCCAGAGGCCTCAAACCAGACCAATGACTTATTGGAATGAACATTTGCAAGTAAAGCTGTTTGGGAAAAAATGGTATACTGTGTGGCACACCATGATATACCACAGTTTCCACAATGAGATTATCTTATTTTTATTTATTTATTTATTTATTTTGGTTTCTTGAGGTGGGGGATTGCAAGGGCATAGAGTGGATATGGAGGGATGGGAAGATGAAGATGATTGGGTGCATGATGTGAAATTCACAAAAAATTAATAGAAAAGTGGTTTTAAAGTTTTATTTATTTATTCACTTTACATACTGATTGTAACCCCCTCCCTCCTCTCCTCCTGGTTCCATCCTTCCTTCCTCTTTTCCCACCCCTTCCTTATTCCTCAGAAAAGGGAAATGACCTACCCACCCACCCACCCCAACTCATCAAATCACATCAGGACTGAGCAAGTCCTCCTCCCCTGTGGCCTGGTGAAGAAGTGCTGCCAGAGGGGAGTGATCAAAACCAGGTCCATGTCAGACAGCCTCTGCTCCCTTACTAGGGACCCACATGAAGTCTGATCTGGACATCAGCTACATCTTTGTTGGGGGCCTAAGTCCAGTCTATACATGGTCCTTTGCTGGTGCTTTGGTCCCTGCAAGGCCCTCTGGGTCCTGGTTAGTTGGCTCTGTTGGTCTTCTTGTGGAGTTCCTGTCACTTCCGGGTCCTTTTATGCTGCCTGTATTCTGCCCAATGTTTGACTGTGAGTCCCAGCATCTGTTTCAATCTGCTGCTGGGTGGAGCCTCTAGACCTAACAATAGAGCCTTTTTTTTTTTTAATAAAGAAGGAAAAAATAGCATCATTGACATGGGAAGGGTTTCTCAGAGTCAGCCCATGCAAGCTCTGACCATATGTGGCCAAGGTTGTACCTTTTGCTAGCAGCCAAACTTGGTCATTTTGGAAGGGTCTCGCTGCTGGTTTTGAAAGCATGAAGGGGTCATGGAAAGTAATGAGGCTTGCCATTGTAAGAGCCATTGTTGAAGATGCAGCCAGAGTAGCAGTGGAAGCCCCAGAATTGAAGGTAAGTTGATGTTCTACATCATGAAGAGAGTCCAGGAGAGGCTATTGGTGAAAGTGCTGCGCTGCTGCAGCAGAAGACCACAGAAGTTTGGGGATTCCAATACCATCGGATGATGGCCACCAAGGATAGCAGTAGCTGTGAAGAGGAGCTAGCCTGCACCGAGAAGACAATATAGTTGTGAAATATCTTCCAAGATTGAAATATTATGCCCTTCAGGGAAGCTCCTTAAACAGGAATGAGAGGAGCTCAAAAAGAGGCTCAGGGAGCCCCTGAAATTGACCAGATTCACAAGTTTCCTCCCTGCCTTAAAAAGCAGCTGAGAGTCGCTCACATGAAGCAAAGCCAAACTGCAAAGCAGACTCTCAGACAAACAAAGATGCAACCAAGACTCTGAGACCAGACCAGCTGCCTGGAAAGAGGTTTAAAGCAACTGAGGCACCTGGAAAGAACAATTTGCTGGGCTTCCTGCAGGCTGTGGAGTTCAGTCCAGGTTCTCAGCATGGTGAGCAGTCACTCAGGCTGGAATAGGATTTGGCGATGTAGCTATCTTTGAGTCATTTCTGCTTCTGTAAGTGACCCCTCAGCCATACTCCTGTAAGTAACCCCACGAAACTCATTGGTTCACCAACCTTGGTGGTATCTGTACTTCGGTCTGTCATGGACTCCTTATCTGTGGTGAGTAGACCTATGTGCTGCATCTCCCCAGGAAAAGTGTTATCACACAACACCCATGGAATTTGTTTTCATTGGCCAACTACCCTGGGCATTAGAGCCTTCTGTGGAATGTGATTTTATATCCTGTGACACTCTATTGGGGAAAATATTATTTCCCCTTTAAGATAGATTCTTGGTGGGACCCTGGATCCACTTCTTGCTCACAGTGATGGGACCCATCAGGCTTGAACCTGTGTAGTTCTTATCTGTGCTACCACAGTCCCTGTGAGTTCCTCTGTGCACCAGTTCTTCTATGTCTGGAAAACACTGCTTACTGAGTCATCTGTCAGCTCTGGTTCTCATTTTCTTTCAAGCTCGTCTTCCTCCCTGAGCCTTAAGGGCCAGGATTTGGTGAAGACATCCCACTTAGGACTGAGTGCTCCAAGGCCTCGCTCTCTCTTCTCATTGTCCAGTTTATGAGTGTCTCTGTTAATTCCAATCTATTCCAATCTGTAGTTTCTCTGGTGAGAACAGAGCTTCATCTAGACAATGATTTACAAGTATAGCAATCAGCAGATGTTAGTGTATAAGAGCTTCATATATTGAAAGTATTCTGGGAAAATATGCACAAAAGAAGAGAAAATGACAGTTCAAAATCTGATGTTCGCACTTTATATTGGATGTTGTGCTTTAGAAATGATAACTACTTATTTCTTCGGTGAGACATGCAGGAAGTCTGCTACGGATCTGATTCTGAGACAAATTCTACATGTTCATGAAATTTCCCAAAGATAATCCCTATGATGGATAGGCAGAGGCTCAGTTCTTAATAGTGAGCATCTTCCTGATTGCTTATTACTTAAGGTCCTTCATAAAGTGCTTCAGCCCCTACAGAGACAACAGCAGCCAGCTCTGTGTGATCTTATCAAATAGGTCACTTGCATTCCTGCATAAAAACCTTTCTGCTTTTGATCTGGAATTTTCCTTTGATGATGTTTGCATAGTTAAGCCTTGAAGGATAACACTCTTCCAGAGCAGAGTAGGTCTCTTATTTTCCATCATTTTAGAAGTTCATTCTCCCATCTCCCTGCCCTCCCCATCTCTGCCTCTGCCTCTCTGTCTCTCTCTGTCTCTCTGTCTCTCTCTGTCTCTGCCTCTCTGTGTGTGAATATGTTCTGTGTATGTGTGTGTTCTGTGTATATGGCGGGGGTATGTGTGTGGATGTGTGCTTGTCAGTGTGCAGGCCCCTTCCACAATATGCATGTGAAAGTCAGATGACAGCCTCTGGATATCAGTTCTCTTCCTAGACTATGGGCTCTGGGGTTTGAGCTCATGTTGTCAAGCTTGTGCATAAGCACTTGTACATGTCAAGCAATGTTACTGGCGCCATTATCTTCTAATGAGGTTCTCTAAGGTCATAGATTCTTTCTGTAATACAACTCATTGCATCCATAGACATTATATGGCCCTCAGCTTTTCATTGTGAGAAAGGGAGTTCAGCATAACTGTGATTGTCAAATCTCACTCAGATCTTCCCATATTTCAGAAAAGTTTTATACACATAACTTCACTAAAATGTCTCAATATCATAATCATAGTATGTCTATTTTAGAGTAAAGATCTCTTGGCTTCAAGATGTTTAAGAGCTTGCTTAAGAATGTGTGGTTTATCTTCCTTCACTCACTTTCCATTGCTGTTTGTGCATTCCAAACCAGAAGGAGGTCCTAGGGAATATGCAAGATTACAGCTCTGAGATAAGAGCTACTTGCAGGGCTGGAACCAGCATGGTAAGATGTAATACAAGTAGAGATTTCCCAATAAAATGAGTGACTTTCCACTCTGGAGGCCAACCTCTAGGTTTAGCTCCAAATAAGAGAAACATCATTATACTCCTGGCGTATAAGAATGCTGAGAGGGCTATGCTTTATTCAGTGACTCTACTTCAGAGGAGTTATTAGAAAAAGATCAGATTGCGGAAGTGAGAGGGGAACCAGAATCAGATGATGGGGTGGGGATGGGGCAGAGATGCAGTCACAAAGGCTATTACTGCTACCTACACCAGGCTTGATAGGCAGTTGAGGCACACTACTGTGAGCTGTAAGGTGGCCTGTCAAACTCCCAGATGTGACTACACTGAAATGCTGCTTTAGAAATAGGCAAGTCCCATCAGCTGCCAAGACTGTGAGCCTAGAGTACCCTTCCTGTGTGATTCAGAGAGACAACATAGGCTAGCCTTTTAACATGTTGTCAGACACAGATCTACTGACCGACAGCACAAGGCTGACTGCTTGAAAAGCTAACAATCCTGTGTGCACCATGAGTAGCCCCTTTGCTGTGAAAGAAAAGAGGAAGTGGGTCCCTCGAGCCTACTGTCTGCCATTAGATGACAGTTTATCAGTGAGGCCAAATGCGGGTAATCCACAGAGCTTTGCAATGGGAGCACATGGGCATGCAGAGAAATCCACTGATTTTCTTCATCTTTCATGGCTTAGCACGTCCATCTTAGCACCTTAGAATGCATCCAGAGGTGACCCAGAATATTAAACATTTGGGATGATTGAACAGTTCAAAAAAATTCTTAAGGTTATGTAGCATCCTAGACTGCCAGCCAGAAACACATGGACAATCCTGATTTGTACACGTTAGGAATTTTTTTAAAAATCCTTTGGGAAAAATTCACAAGCACTATTTATACCTTTGCCCTTAGATATATATTATAGCAAAACAGGAGACTTTATAATTTGGAGGTTCAGTCTAAGAGAGAAAGGTCAGACAGAATGCTAAAATACTGCTTAACATTACAGGGCACTGTGAGAAAGAGCTGATGCAGAAGAAATGACTATTGATTCAATCTGGCGCTGGAAATACCAACTAATACTATAAAATTTAATGGATTACAAAGGGAACACACAAACTGCAAAGAACACTATGGAGAGCCCCGCTTTGGTGACTCTCCTAATTAAAGGAAGTTAAGAAAGCATACATGGAATTTTTCTTTTAACTAAATTCTGCATCTAAACCTCCTGCTCTTCTTCTTGAAGAAAATTTGGTACTCATATGAGGGCCATCCCAGAGGAGATCACAGGACTGTCTCAGAGTCAACAGGACTGCTGTGGTTTCTCTTTACAGTCAGAGCAATTTGAAGGACTTTGAAAAGATAACATTGAATGGCCCTGTGGTCCTCTGCCAGACTCCCTGCCCTGTGTCATCATCATGCATAGCAACAGAAATGAAGGTCCATCTGGAGTCCCCTCCAACTTATGGTCATCCTCTGTGGCTTCTGAGATGGACATTAGTGGAAGACCTTATTCTCTTCTTGCTCTGATCCACAGGGAAGTTGATTGTGAAGGTTCCTAGCAGCTCCTCTCAGAACATGACAAGATAATTCCATCCCAGGGCAGTAATATGTTGGACTGCGCCAAGGACCAACCAAAGTCCTCCCATGCTATAAGTCCACTTCACAAACAGAAGCTGCCAACTACACAGAACAGACACAAACACCAAGAAGAGAAAGAATAAAGAACACACTGGAAGAATCACAGAGAGTTTAGAGAATCAGCTTGCCACCTGGAGAGGCGTGACCACAACTCAAACATACACCAAGGAAGGCAGACCCCAGACCCAGGGATGGTCTGCTTAGAGCTCAACTCCAGGCACTATCCCTATTGAACTCTCCCTTTCTACCTCCCCGATTGGAAATGCCCAGGCTGAAGTACCCAATCAGAGAGCCTGGTTCGTACACCTACCCCTGATTTGCCTGGTTGTACTGGGTGGGCCCTACCCCTAAACCAGAGGACCTCTCCCTCCAGGTTCTGGAGAGAATGTGATGCTTAGCAGCCACTAGAGCAGAACTCTTTTCAGTAAATCTCTATTGCCCACAATAAAGCCGAGTCTTCGCCTCTCTCAGATAATGAGGATTTGTCTTCATTTTGATGATCTCTAGCCTTTTCCTTTCCTAGAACACTTATTCTTCAAAATGCCTGAATTTGGGGGAAATGATACAGTTACCTATTTATCCCTTTCTTCATAAGGCATTGCCACTCTTCCAAAAGCATTCATCATTAGTTTCTGGTCATCTATATTCCCTAGCAGAAGTGCTATCATCTCTTACATGCAGAACACTCACATTTGTTCTCTGTCTTTAGATGATTTCTGCCCTATCTTTTCATACCCCAAATTTTCTCTTACGTCATATGGGTGACTAAATTAAATATCCCACCTCACTGGTTAATGTCCAATTCATACATATGTCTGTGCTTGCTCTTAATAGATTATATCTTAATTAACTGTTCCAGGTTCTAACTGCTCTCTCAGACAGAGCTGATTCTGGAGGCTCTCACTCGCTAATCATTGGTCCACTGGGATCTGACATTCATCCTGGCACATGGAGAGTGGAGTTTGCAAAAAAACTGAAGAATAAGTAAACTGCTGATGTTTGAAATAAATGTTTATCAGGGGAAAGACTGGGAGTTAAAACTAATGTAAAAGGAAGAAAAACAGGAAGTATACAAATGAACAGAAACAAATGACAGAGTTCTCCAGTGCAAGCAAAAATGGAGTACAGTCCAAACCAGGAGCTTCAGATTCCTTCCACTCATCAAACTCCATATGATGCAGGAATGGTCTTCTAGATTTTAGAGGAGTGAAAAACTAGCACTTGAAGGTGCAGTAGCCAGGCCTAGACCCTCGAAGTCAGAGAATGTCAAGCCCCAGTCAAGACATTGAAACAAGCCACATATTTGGTCAGAGAGTAAAGGAACAAAAAACTTGGGGCTTAGGAGATGATAATGAGATTCCTGTAGCAAAGCCACATCCTTCCCACCTGCCATGGTGAGATCTGATGCCAGCAGGTTAAAGAGGCACTCCCGTACAGTGAGGGAAAGCAGAGCCTGATGCCGGCAATTAACAACAGGCACAAACAAGGCTTTAGACAAACATGATCAATTTGGAAGGCCTGGGGAGCATCCACATGCCACCCTCTGAAGAATCTAAAACGTTGGTTTTGGTCTATTAAACTACATGTTTATCTTCCTTCGAGGCAAAAGGGAACATCTGTCGTCATTGCCCTTGTATTTAATTTCCATTGTGAATCCTCAGTTTCAACACATGCCCAAGTCAAGGCAGAGAAAACAGAAAGCTAACATCCATGACAACAAGGGGACCAACAGAAATTCTCCTTCCAAATTCGGGAGGAGCTGTCAGATGGCCCGGAAAGTGTGCACTCTGCCCAGCACTTGTTGATCTGACTTGCCTTCCCTGCTCCTCTGCTCTGTGTATGGGTTTCTCCAACAGCAAATCAGCATCTTCCCCTCTCACTTCTAACATCGCATCCTTTTCGAAAAGATAAAAAACAGAAATGACTAGGAGAGTGGGAAAGGGGTATAGGAAAGTTCTGCTCTTGTTCACTTGGGACATGATGGGTTTGGAGTTATGTGCCTCTCCTATTTCCTGGCTGAATATGTTTCTGACTAAGCTGCATCCCAGAGACTCCATGCGACTGACTTACGCAACTGACTTTATACTAACACAGCTCATAGCACACACTAAATATTAAATATTAACTAGGTAAATAGTAACTCCAGCCCTTTAGCCTGTAGTTAGAATAGTTCCTGACCTAAGCTATGAAATATGTGTCTGACTGTATCACCAATACTTTCAAAATCAAACTTAAAGAGCCCAAACCCTAGTAATTCAACACTTTAAGATAATAACCAGAGTGCCTGGTCTCGCCAGTAACTTAGGGTTCAGACCCTCTGACATTTAACAGCCTTTTGATTTTTCTATATCTCTTGGTTATTTTAAGAATCTAATCAAAGAAAACAAAGAAACCCCCTGAGGACCTCTCTAACTCTCAAAGACTTCTTGTGGGAAAAATCACTAATTCATTCAAAAGAAACAATGTCTGGTGGGTAGAACCAAGCTGTCTCATTGGCAAAATTCTATTTTCCCGAAATTACTTTTTTTTCCCTGCATGCTAAAGTTACAGTTGTATTGCCTTCTAATAAGTGCCTGCCAGACTGTCCTATGGGGAAAAAAACTTAAAAAGTGATACATGCAATGATAATACAATTACCACAAATATCCTTGTACAAAATACAGGACAAACAACTAACCACGGCCCAGGAAGGCTTACAGAGACTGAAGTACCAAACAAGGATCATGCATGGCCTGGACCTAGGCCCCCTACACAAATGCAGCCAATGGACAGCTTAGTCTTCATGTGGGTCCCCAAGTAAGGGAAGCAGAGCCTGTCTCTTACATGGACTTTGTTACTTGTCTTTCGATCACTTCCCCCTTGTGGGGCTGCCTTTCCAGCTTTGCCTTGCCTCAGTAGAAGAGGATGCGCTCAGTATGGGTGCAAATTGATGTGATCGGGTGGGCTGGTTGGGGGACTCTCTTTTTCTGATGAGTAGGAAATGAGGGATAGGAGAAACAGGAAGAAGGGCAGGACCGGGAGAAGCGGAGGGAAGGGGCTACAATCAGGATGTAAACTGAACAAAAAGAAAATACAGGATAAAACCAGCCAGGTTAAGCACAAGCACCTTTCTACACCTGATCTTACCCTGTAACGCCTGTCTCCCTATGCTGGCTTCCCCCTGACTCTCCTTTTAGTATAGCAAATGTTCTTAGTCATCACAAACTGGTACATTGAGTATAAGTCATGGACACAGATATAAAATCAAGGTGCTCGCCTGGCTTGGGACTGCAAAGGTTGCTAGGAGTCCCGTCCCACCCAATGCTCTGGCTTCTATTCTCTGACCTTTTAAGTGTCAAGTAATTCTCTGTGTTCATGACCACTGCAAGCTCAAATGGGTTGAACAAATTTGACCCTTAGAAAAATGGATTACAGTAGAGAGGCCTCCCACGTGACCTGCCTCACTTGTGTTCTGCTGACACTAAGCATATTTAAGCTATATAGAAATATGCTCCTAAAACCCCATTACATAATTATCCACACAAAAACTTTAAATTAACACTTCCACCCCTAAAGTTCTGACCCACCAACAGCTTCAAGTTCCTCATGCCTTCAGACATGAACCATTAAGTCCAATTGCTTCCATTTATTAAGACTGAATGCTGGGTAGTGCTGACAGAGCACAAGTCTTAATCATTGTAGAATATATAAAACATGTCTCCTGAGTATTGCAGTGCATGCCTATAAGTCCGGCACTCTGCATCTAAGGCAAGAGAATCATATATTCAAGACCAGCTTGAACTACATTTTAAAAATTTCTCCAAAATGTGTCTGTGTGTGTGTTTGTGTGTGTGTGTGTGTGTGTGTGTGTGTGTGTGTGTTGAAATGGCTCATGACTTGAGTTCAATCCCCTGAATCCACATAGTGGAAAAAGAACTACCTCCTAAGGATTGTCTTCTGATGTCTACATGTGCATGTGCCCTCATGGCATACACACACACACACACACACACACACACACACACACACACACACACAAACTAAGTAAGCATCAGTATAAAAAAATGATGATTTTATCTCTCAGTCTATCTCTTTAAGGGTCATACTATACCTAAGAAAAATGCAAATAGGTTGTCCCAGAAGTTTAATCCAGATCAGCCAGGACCACTAGTGTTAGTGATAGCTAATGCTGATCATCAACCAGACTGATTCTAGAATCACTTATGAGAACTACTCCTATAGGTGTGAGATACTATCCAGGTTTGGCTGACTGTTAGCCATGCCTGTGAGGGACAAGCTTGATACAGTTAAAATGGGATGAACTCTAAATGTGAGTGACACCATTCCATGGGCTCGATTGATTGAATAATGACTGCATAAAAAGGAGAACCCTAGCTAAGATGTCATCAATCTCCTTTTATTTTCTGGCTACACAGTCAATGCAACCAGCTGCCTCAAGTGCCTGCAGCTGTGACATCTCTTCCAAGATGGACGATACCCAACAACTGGGACCCAAATTAAATCCTTCCTTCTTCAAATCCCCTTTGTCTGCTAGTAGTCATCTGTTGGTGCTGCTATTATAAATGTCTGACACTACATCCCAGAGTCATATTACACCTAAGAATAATACATAGACAAAAGAAATGATACACAAACAATAGAAATTTATTTCTCCAAACATGGAAGGCTGGGGAGTTCAAGGTAAGGTAGCCACAGGCAGTGTATCTGGTGAAGACTGATTGCTACTACTACCATGGCATCCTACTACTGTCATCCTGCTCATACTTTAGAGTAAGAAGAAGAGAAAAAGCCTTAGGACACTAAACCTGCGACAAGAGCCCAGGTAACTTCCTCAGTGTTCAGAGGCCTCCATTCCCAGCACCAGCAACATGGGAATTGAGTCTGAACATGAACTTTGTCAAGGACACTACTTTCAAACCCTAACACACAGGAAGCAACATGTCCTAACCTTCCCATAACTCAAACCATCAAAGCGTTTAGACAGCAGAAGTCAGATGTTTGCCTTAGCCTCTGTTTATTTTTCTCCTTAGCACAGGAGAAAGTGAGAACAGCTCAGAGGGGCGTGAAGAAAATCCTAAAGGTATACTTGGAACTAATGCTTTTTTTTTTCCTTGCTAGGTTGCTGGCTTCTAAAGCTGACATCCGGGTTATGGCTTGTGTTCTGGAGTCTCCTGGCATCTCCTCCAAGTTCTGCTTTTGGATTATCCTCCCTTCTCTGATGTTGTCACTTGCCTTCATTCTGTCGCCTGCAAAGCCAACTTTCTTCCAGCCTCTCACACAATGTCTGCACCCAAGCAAGCAGAACTCATAAATGTAGACCGGCCAGGAGAGCTTTTCCTGCTTGCCTAACTGTTCCCATTCCTCCTGGATGCTTTTCCTGTGGGAAGCCTGTGTGGAGCTACACTAGCTCTGCAAATAAAAAAATAAAAATAAAAATAAAACAAAAACAAAAAACACAGACTGCAAGGTAGATGGTGAGACCAATGAGGATACAGTGGTGAGATTAGGAGACATCTTTGGAGAAAAGGCCAACTGTACATTTTCCTCCTTACTCCTTTTGTCTTCTTCTCTTTCCTCTGATCTTGTCACTATTTGAGCAGTTTCCTGTCATGATTGTACTGTCTCAGCATCAAGTATCTTTGCTTCCTTTTGTTTAGAAGAAACTCAAGACGCACTATCCTTCCACAGTCTGCACTCAGGTAGGACTAGGGATTTTAACATTGTAGCTTGGTACAAGGTCAGGAAGTACCTGTGGGGATGAGGCTATTGTTCAGTGATACTGCACTTGCTAGCATATGCATAGCCCCAAAGTATGTATGTATGTATAATTATGTATTGTATGTATGTATGTGTGTATGTATATGCATGTTTATACTACATATATGTATGTATGTATGTATGGTCCCAGATATAACTTGATTTTTGGAGAGAGGGCCTTGCTCTGTAGCCAACACTGGCACTAAATTCACAGCAATCCTCCTTTCTTAGCCTTCTGAGCTCTGTAATTACATGTGTGCACCATCCTGCCTGACAAAGGTTGTAAATATATTGACTAAACTGTAAAATATTTTATTGTAGTCAACTCAGTTACACAGAGCCACTTTCCTGTATGCGTACCATGGAGCTTGAGCATGCTCTTCCCCATCCCCCACTACCCTCTCCCTCCTCACCTTTCCCTCTCCCACCACCCTATGGGGTTTCCTTGGAGTTGACAGTTTCAGGGCAACTTGTGGGTATCACCAGAATGGACCTGCTGCTTCTGAGCCTGCATGGTTCTCATCAGGGATGCTTCTCATATTCACCTGCAGACCTTTAAGACACATTGTCTCAGACACATCGCACATTTACTGATTCGTAATCTCAAAGGCTGGGGCAAAGGCACATACCAGAAGTACCAGGGGTGATTCTGTGTTATAACCCCCAAACCCTGGCCTAATGAGCAAAAGTCAGGTGACTGCAGATGGGACACTTATGTCCCAGACACATCCCCATCACTTACCATATATGTGTCTCAGAATAGGCATTAAGGCCCTAGAACAACTCTTGTATGAGGGAGAAGAGAACCCTTCCAGTGTCTTCTCTACCCTACTCTAAGATCTTTATTCAAACCAAGCCAGTGATAGACAAGACTTGCCTGCAGCTCCCAGAGCTCTACAGCTCTGGCCAGGTGTAAATATAACCTTTCAAGGGACCTAGCTCTCATGGTGCAAGGAATCAGGGGCCTTCTTGAGCTAGCATCTCAAGGACTCCTGCCTTCCTAACTCCCTTTGGCCTCAACCCCTTAAGATACAAGGAAGAAATGATGTCAGTTTACTTCAAGAAACAATTGTGTTTTGAGACACAAATGTGGATATAGAACTGAGTCTCTGACCAGGAGGTATCAGAACTATGACCAAGCCTGAAGTTTTACCTCAGTATGGAACTGGAGCCCAGCCATAGACACCTCGGGTTTGTATAGACGCGGAGCCATTTCCGCTCCTTAATGTGCTGCCTTCCGCCTGCATGGATCTCTGTCACTGACCCATTCTTTACTCTCCTAAACCCAAAGTAGATTTTTCCTAAGCTTCCTGAGTCCTTTGGGATTCGTGGTGGTGGCTGAGAGAATCACTCGAGAAAAATCAATTAGATCAGCTTTTCCTGGTTTTCTGGCCTGACCTTGGGCAAAGGACTTCCTTCACCTTCCTGGGGTCTGGGAATAACTAAGAGCTCAAGTGGCCATGTCAATATTATACTCCAATTATATTATTATACCCAAGCTACACTGAGATCTCATTTGCTTTGTGCCAGAAAGCAAACATTCTCCATCTGACTTGCATTCCTAGGGTGTCTCTCTTTACCAGGCTCACCAGGAACTTCCTCAAGAAAGGCCTCCTGCACTCCACCAGCTGTTCCCAGGTGTTGCTATTGCTATTCCATTCTATGTCACTTGGTGGCACTGTTCTATGGCAGCTTCTCACCTGCACCTGGATTTAGTGTTTTGGTTTTTTTTTTTTTTTTTTTTTTTTTTTTAATATTTTATTAATTTATTCATATTACATCTCAGTTGTTAGCCCATCCCTTGTATCCTCCCATTCCTCCCTCCCTCCCTCCCGCTTCCCCCCTACTCCCCTCCCCTATGTCTGTGACTAAGGAGGACCTCCTGCCCCTGTATATGCTCATAGGGTATCAAGTCTCTTCTTGGTAACCTGCTATCCTTCCTATGAGTGCCATCAGGCCTCCCCATCAAGGGGACGTGGTCAAAAATGGGACACCAGAGTTCATGTGAAAGTCAGACCCCACTCTCAACTCAACAGTGGAGAATGTTCTGTTCATCAGCTAGATATGGGTAGGAGTTCAAAGTTTGCTGCCTATATTGTCCTGGGCTTGTGCCATAGTTTGAGCAGGACCCCTGGACCTACTCAGTAGAAGAATGGATAAAGAAACTGTGGTACATTTACACTATGGAATACTACTCAGCTATTAAAAACAAGGAATTCCCGAAATTTGTACACAAATGGACTGAACTAGAAATGATCATAATGAGTGAGTAAACCCAGAAGCAGAAAGAGTCAAATGGTATATACTCACTTATATCTGCATACTAGCCCAAGGGGCATGTCCCATGAAAGGCTTCATGTACCAGGAAAGTGGGTCAGAGGGGAGGACATCCTATTAGGACTTTAGGTGAGAGAAGCGTGGGAGAATGGGGAAACAGAAGGATTCAGAGGGTCCTAGAAACCTACAAGAACAGCATTATGACTGCACCTGGATTTAAAACTGAAACTTCCGTCTGCCATCTAGTCTTGTGATGACTCCACCCTATATCATACTTCCAGTGGTAGCTTTCTCTATGAATCTTCTCCCTCTTTCCCATTTCTGTATCTGAATAAGAAACTGGCTGCATTAAAAAGAGTCTCTCGCACAAGTCATAAAACAGGACCAAGGACAGGACCAGTTCCTTCCTTTGAAGTAACGCCTGGAAGTAAATGCTGGCTTCCCAGGGACAACCTTTAGACAGCAGTCATGTTCACATCTCCTTCACATTCAGGAAGTGCTCAGAAAAATAACATGGCATTGATGATGTCTCCATTCTAGCAGGTACCCGTGAGCTGTTCACCATCATCTTCCTAGGCAGAGGATGGGCAGAAGACCGGGCTGTGGGATCAGACCTGCTCCAGAATTCTTACTGCACCCCAGCTGGGTACAAATTGAATTCTTCCAATAAGCCTTAATGTCCTCAATTACACAACAGGCATAACGATACTTAACTGGAAGGACAGACGGGAGGTGTGGACAATGATACTTAACTGGAGGCGTAGATGAGCAGTGTGGACAAAGATTCTTACATCGTACCTGGTGCACAGAGCAAGCTCCAAAATTGCTAGCTCTTTCTGGAATGGAATCCTGAGAATTGTGATGTCTGCAGGAATGCCATGCTTGAGGTGAAAATGCCTTCACAGAACCCTAGCAGTGGGAAAGGAGACTTCTCTACCAGGAGAAAGGTGACCTTCCTCTTTGGTTAACTGAATCATACAACTAAAGCTACATGTATGCATTTCCTAGTTCGTGTGTGTGTGTGTGTGTGTGTGTGTGTGTGTGTGTCCTACAAATTATAAAACTGCTTTAGCTAACACAGAGATTGAGTATTTCTTTCTCCATGATTTTGCCCATAACTAAATAAGTGTGGATTTCCATTTATATATTTACTATATTTTTAGGTCAGATGTGTAAATGCTCAGATCCACAGCCAAGATCTATGTCAGGAAGCTCACATTAACACTCTGTCTTGTCTCTTGTCAACACCCTGACTTTTTGTTCTAAAACCTGTAATTGTCCAGGTCCCAGAACTCTCCATTGACTATACTTTTTTCTATACCTATTTGCCTATTGAAATAGCAATTACCAATATAATACCAGATAATAAGTTCTTTCCTACAAGATTATGGTGGAAAGGGAGGAGATCTGTTGAATATTTATCAACACAAATTTAAGTATTAAGAGCTAATGTTATCTAGAGTAGCAAATTGAGAGAGAGAAGACCAACTCATGTAGCACCCAAGGCCCTTCTAGGCTGTCTCTCAACCATCCCTAGACTCTTCCAATTACCTTTTTAGTCCAAGTGCCTCCCATTGTGCACTGCAAGTGTGAAAGAAAGGAAAAAGCTAAGCAAAATAAGCCACCTTCCCTTAAGAGCTGACAGACGCCTCTCTGGTCAGACTTCCCTCATATTTGTAACCAGTCACAGCCAGATCCAAAGTCTGCTAGGGAGTTAGAGAGGCTACAGGGCATTCAGCTAGAAATGCTATTAGTGTGGAGAAAGGAGGGAGCAGTGCTGATGGTAAGTGACAGTTTCAGCCACGGTGATAATCGGGAGGTTTGCTACCAACACGGGTATCCAAGCTGCTAATCCATGTAAGTTGAAAACCACTGAAGCTGCAAATAGCAAGCCACTTATTTCAAAAGATCCATAAAGAAAATTTAACATCAGCCCAGTTGCAAGCATAAATGAAAAAGAGCTTCAGCTAAATCAAGAGATTATAGCCATCTAAGAGAACATTAAATGTTTTATTCTACAAAATCACCCATTTTCAAAGCTGGTAGGAATCTTCAAGGTAATTTATTATGAGTTTTCACTATTGCAAGAATTCCCTCTGAAGTAATCTTAAATAAAGCTATGGCATCTCTGCCCAAATGCTTTGAAGTGGTGACGTCAGTGCCTTGATGGTCTGGAGCTGATGGGGGCTGTGGAAAGTAAGAATAGCACTCAAGTTTACATAACTGCAAGCAGGAAACAAAGCCATGAGCAGGTCCAGAATTCAAAAGCCTCAATGCCAAAATTCTTCGAGCCAAGTTGTGGTCAAGGGCAAGATGATGCATTGATTCAACCCTAGATGTGTTTTTATCAAGAGGACATGTCCTTCCCGCAATGAATATTAGTGCAACCAAGATGCTTGTATATAGTATAATAGTTTCAAAAGCCTCAGAGCATGCAGTGTACCAGACAACGGAGCCTGGAAAAGCGTGCCTCCGGATAAGGCTGATGGAAAGAGCTCATGGGACAGACATTTGGGTGATGTAAGTGAACACCCATCAGTGATTATCTAAAGGAGAAGGTCAAAACCATATATACTTAATCAGTCTCACAGAGTTGCATTTGGAATGGTGGACCTATGGAGAATGAAGGCAAGAGTAGCTGGGAAAGGAGCTTGCTTTTACAGAATAAAGACAGGCATGACAGAAAATAAAAAAGGACAATAAAGAACAGTTTTATTGATGATGAAATAAGTAAAAGGAAAGAGGAGGGAAAGAATAGAGAGATGTAAACAAGAGGAAATATAAGTCTTTATAATGTGAAATCTATGTGCACAATGGAGATGTAGTCTGAATAAATTACTTTAATTAATTAATTAATTTTTTAAAAATGAAGTCTATATGCTTCAGCTTTCCATCACTGTTACAAAACCTGAGACAATCAACTTTTTCAAAGAATATGATGAGCTGGGATATAGATAAGTGGTAACTACTTGCTTGGCATGTACAAAGTTGGAGTTCAATTACCAGAATTACAACAATTGAGAAAGAGTAAACCTTCTGCTTGGGGATTAGCGCTTTACAGGCTCCATTCCATAGTCTACTGGCTCTACTGCTTTTGAGTCGTGGCAAGGCAGTACATGACAGCAGTCGTGCATGATGGAACATGTTATTCAGCTTGTAACAGGAAGCAAAAGAAAGGAAGTATAGAGTCCTTTATTTCCTCTCCTCCAAGGTCATTCCCGAAATGACCTAAGACTTCTTTGTAGGTCCAGCTACTAAGCTTTCTACCACCTCTCAATAACACCAACTGGAGACCAGAATTTTAACACATGGAGAACTTCCAAGAGCACTCAAGATCCAAACTACAGCAAAATCTGTGGAAACACAATCACTTTAAAACTTCCTTTCAGTGGGAGCCCAAATGGGATCCTGTCAAGCCAAGCCAATATCCCTGAAGCCTTTCAACAAAAACTGGAGCAGAGGGGCTTTTCCTTATTCTCTGTGTTCTAAGGATGCTGCTCTGGGATGGCCAAGAGACATACTACCTTCCCATGAGCCCATTAAGCTAGATAGCAAACACACAACAGTAGAGACAAGAGATTATAAAGCCCAGCGTAGGGAATGACACCAACATAGGTGAAAGTATGGATTCCCAAAGGAGGCCTCTTTGTGGGGTAAGGTTCTCCCTGAGAACCAGCCCAAGGTATTCCTTGAATGTCAGGCTGGAGAAATCATTGTAATAGTTACTGAAGGATGTTTCTTCATTTCAGAGGAGGTGGGTAAGACAGGGAACAGCCCCCTCCTAAGACCGTATAAGAATAAAACAACAGCCAGTACCAGAAGACATCAGCACCCAGGAAAACAGGATGCCATGGAGGCTCTTGGTAGTGGAGATGTCTGCACAGCAGTGGAAAATGTAGATAGAGTATGGAGAACAGAAGTAAGAAAGGGCCTGCTGAAAAATGATACCTCGGTGGATCGTTGATCAGAAGGCTAATATGACTCATAACAGGCAGAACAATATCCTTACATTACAGCACTACCTGAAAATTCACCTCCACCAAAAAAAAATGATGATGAAGAAAATTCACCAAAACTGGGATTTCCACTCAAAAGCCATCTGTGTCAAATACAAAGGGTTACTTTTCCGATCATATCAAATCAGATTTAGAATACACAAATAATAGAGAAGCATAAATAATGTCCCAAGATTTACACAGAATGGGAAGCCTGGAAAACCTGATCATTAGAAAGGGTAGCTGCTTCTATTGGTGACCTTTAGGGTTGTTATTGGAGAAATAATAGGGCAGGAAGCATTCAAGGACATTAATAAGTGAATAAATGTTGAAGAGGTGTAGGCAACAAGACCTGGATCTTTTCTCTAGAATATTTCTATTAAATGACCAAGTATCTAAAATCAGAAAGGAGAATAAGTAAACTGAAGATTGTTGCCAGCATGCCAAATGGACCAGGAGTTAACACTGAGATGCAATGATCCAATGGGAGCTGGATCAGCCTCAGCAATCAGGTCTAAAATTTAGTCCTGGATCTACCCTGTAGGAACTGCATCTCCAAGCCTCCAGATTTATTAAGCACATGAGACTGACTGTCATGAAGACAGAGACATAGTGTTACGGACATGAAAGTAGGAGCATTGGGAAGAAGGGATAGGAATAGAATCGAGAAAAGCAAATCACACAGTAGGCTCTTTAACTTAGGTGTCAGGATGAAGGAAGGAATAAGTCTATCTTAGGGCAAGGGACCTTAATGAGAGGGTTGTAGAGCTGCTGCCCAAAATGCAGCAGAACAGATGGAATTTGTACACCCTTGGCTTTCTCTGCTGGGTGAACAAAGTACACACAGAACCCCCTAAAAAAGCTCCATTAGCTTTTCTTCAGGGGTCCTGGTAACAAAATAGTAAATGTGAGGTCTTTCAAGGTTGGGCAAAGATCAACAGATGAGTAGACAAGCCCAATTTATGGTATATTATTTAGCCTTGAAAAGGAAGTAAGCTTTGGTTACCACATGGGGGAGCCTTGAAGACATGCTGAGTAAGAAAAGCCAACCACAAAAGGGGAAATGTGTTAGTTTTTCACATACATGAAGTAGTGTAACATAAAGTGTTAGCTTCATGAAGGGGATTAGAGATTGTTTGGAGCTGGAGGCAGACTAAGGAATCATTATTGTTAATGGTAATCTCTGCTGAGAATAATGAAAATATTTTGGAAACAATGGTGATCACATATAACACTATAATTATAGTCAATTCCACTGAAGACATTTAAATATTTTAATTGACAGACATTTATGATATAGAAGAGTACGTTGTTTCTGTCTTCATATATTAAATCATGATAAAAAAATTTTCTTAATGGATGAAACTGAAAAATATTTTCTTGAATGAGTCACCTTGGCTCTGAAAGACAAATACCATGTGTTCTCTCTTACTTGAGGACTCTGGCTTTGAATGTGTAGATTTGTTTGTCTGGCTTGGAATATCTATAGTGGTCAGGAAGCCAGAAGAGGACAAGAATGGGTGGGAGAGGAAGAGGCTGTAAGGAGTGGGAGGGGATCGTAAAACATACATGATGTGAAAGCAGAAGTGGATCGGGGTTGAAAAAGTTTAAACAGAGGATGGGGGTGGATTGGTAGAAGAGAGGAAAGGGAAGGGAGAGGGTTAATCAAAATTAAGAATGTATTTTTAAAACCATATGAAAATTCACTTGCTTTGTAAGCTAATTAAATATATATTTCAATTAAATTACTTAGAGAATTCCAAACATGAGCACTATATCTACTTCAGTTGTACCTCCTCTCTCCCTACAGCTCTTCCTGTGTCCCCCAACTCCATCTCAAAGTCACGGTCCCTTCCTTAATTATGATTGTTACTCTCTAACACCATGAACTATTAAATCAAGAATCCCATGTGAGGCATATGTATCTCCCTATGCATGGATTCAGATATAGGCCCCAAGGCTCCAAAAAAATGCAGGCTATAGCTGATGCCCTTGGTTGCTCACCAGAACACCTTATTGCTGAAGACACAGCACATTTGGATCATAAGACATGGAAAAATAAAACTGGAACTGAGCTGAAAACTTGCTCCCTGCTGATTTAGTTTTTGTAGTATCAGGAGATGCTACACAAGTTGCTGTGGAGGGAAAGTCATCAGTGGTTTTAGGTAAGACGTGGCAAGTGGTGACACAGTGATATGAAAGCTATGGAAATAACCAACTACTTTCAGATTTGACTTGAGAACTCATCCAGAGAAAAGAATCCATGCATGGAATTGAAATTCTAGTCAAAAGCCCATAGCTGGGCAGGTCATGGGCCCTGGGTGGAAGCTACTGTTGTTGTTTTGTTAAATGGCCCTGTTGTCAAATTGCTTTCTAAATGTTTAAGTTTATTCTCATGCTCTCAACTTGTCTGAGAAGCTTCTTTTTTCAGTGTGTATGTATCATATACACATGATACATATATATCACATAGCACAGATAATACACACATACATACACACACACACACACACACACACACACACACATATATATATATATATATATACATATATATATTCAAAAACCAAATACAGGATGAAAGAAAAAGCACTATAAAATAGCAGTGAGATCCTTTCATTCTGAGTTGAAACAATGTTAAAAGGATGATGATTAATAAAAATCTTGAGTCAGAAAAGAAGTAAACTGAGAACAGGATGTGGTGGGGCACTCCTGTAATCTCAGCACCCAGGAAGCTAATGCAAGATGAGCCAGGATTAGAGAGTAGCCCAGGCTATATGTCTAGACTCTGTCTCAAAAACAAAAAGTAAAAAAAAAATAGAAGAGGGGTTGGTGGTGGGAGAGGAGGAAGGAGAAAGAAGGGTCGATGGTTTCAATAACCAATTAACTTTTATTCTGTGGGTGTCACTGTTCAGGTCTGAATCTAAATTCCTTTATCTTGAAGGAAAAAAATAATGCTGCCTTTCCTTTCTGTCTGGACTTCTAACATCAATTGGGCAATGAGCATAGGCATTGTTCTAGGAGGCAAATGAAGAAAGAGAAATGATTTTGATAACCTCTCTTGAAAATTTCAGTGGCTAAAAGAAGAAGAACAGCAGAGTACTTACCTTCCACCCACCTGATAAACACAATAACGTAATGTGAATGTGCTGTTGTGTGCACATAAAAAGAAAACAATGGCCAGCTCTGACTGAAGCAGTCAGATCCACCTTCTTAAAGATATGCTTGGCTTGGCTTTGAGTCATAAGAGGAACATGATAAGCAGAAAACAAGTTGGTTGCAGAAAGCAAGAGGAGCCTTCGGAAGGGTAACGAACTAAACATATAGCATGTTCAAACCAGGGTAAGGAAAGGCTTAAGGTAACAAAGTCAGAGGCTTATGTAGAGTGTTAAAAGGAAACTTTTCACTGAGAAAGTCAGGAACAGGCTATAGGGGACTTTGCAGCTCTAATCAGAGCAACTCAAATAGCCATGAACATCAAAGAGGAAGGAAGATTCTGACTCAGGCAAGAGCACAGATCTCTAACACTGAGAACACGGCAAGACCTCATCACAGCATTATCACAGCAGTCTAGAGGCAAAGAAAAGCAAAGCACCAAGGCTTACTAGGAAGACTGTATAAGGAGGCTGATAAGCAGGTCTTCTCACTAAATCACAAAGAAAAAATCTTCCGGAGGAGAGGGGATTTATAAAATCAGCGTGGGTCATACATGCAGCGTTGGGGGAATGAAATATTCAGTATGTAATTAAATGGGTATGATTAGGTAAAGGCTTTAATAAATCCAAGATGAATGATGTCTCAGATGCTATGTTCATCCCCCAGTTGGTAACTTTTCCAAAAAGAGATGAGCTTGGTTTGGTGTGAATCACTCTTAGTGATGTGGATGTCATGAAAACAGACGCAACAGCGGGTGGTGACAATGGATGCCAATGAATGACCAGCACTTTATTTCCTCAGCATTTGTAAGCCATCTGCTTAACAACCTGTTTAAAAATAGTAAACGCCTGGCCCAATAATGTGTAATTCTTATGGAGTCTCTTTTGGCCTTTTGGAAAACTGATGCAATGCTGTTCAACCATCTTCACCTTGTTGTTCCTACTTTCATCCAAAAATGGATGTTAACACTCTGCCTGCCCATTTACACAGCCTCTCACAGTCCAGAGATATCCATCAGGGACTCAGATTTGGCCAATTAAAAAAAAAAAAGGTACAATAAAACAAAATAAAAACAACTGCAACAACAACAACAACAAAAATCAAACCTATCCTGACCTTGTAAGGATCACAATCTTTCTAGTTAAGTCTTTACAATTTCAAACTGGTTTTTTTTTCTTACAGGTAAAGAATATGCAAGCAAAACAAGACCAAGATGCTTTGCATTCCCTTTGTTGTCTGCAGTCAGCAGCAAACCATCTGTTTCAAGAGACAGGCTGCAGGGAGGTCAAAAGCAGCCCTTGTGTCTTTGTCTCCGACATATTCTATCAAAACCGAAATGTGCTATCTGACCCTTCGCATTTGGGAGAGCCCCAGGGCATTCTGGTCTACTGCCTTGCCAGCGTGTTACTTATTGATTTATGCCACAGTTTCCTATTCATCCCTCGCTGTGTCTGTGGATATGCTGCCTGCGATCCTTCTGAAGAGTTTCTCGTTACACCCTCCTCGAAGCTAGCTGTAATTACAATGTCAGGGTTATGGTTTGTAATCCCACCTATGGCTCTCCCAGATACAGTTTTTTGGTATTTGTACTCATACCTATTTTCTCTTGCTAGTTTTCGGTCTGATCTTCCCCAAGTCTATCTAGTGGATACGTCTGACAATGACTGGCATTCGTGACTACCCTAAACTCTGCAATGATGGTCACTTTAAACTGCACATCACTTCAAAACTCCAAAATTGTAGAGCACTGAATTTTCAGAATTCCAACAGGTGAAATTATTGGCAAGACAACAGTCTTTAAGTCTATATCGTTGGACTAAAACTCTCAATGGCTGTACCTGTGATTCCTCACACCAAATCAATATGTTATTTCCATGCCTTCATTAAAGTTTCCATTAAGAATTTATCAGTAGGTTCCCATTACCTGTTATTCTTACAAGACACCACATAGTATTTATTTACTAATTTAGCATATGTAGTAAGGGCTTTAAGCAGCAGTAATTTAAGGCTGGAAGGATACACACACAGTCTCTCCCAAGAGTATAATTCCTCCTAATTGCTTCATCGTATTTCTTGCTGTATGCAGTTTATTTTATATGTGTGTAATAATATAAATGTACATATATATAATTTTAAAAATATTTTTAAAAGATCTCTCTCTTTTCTTTCTGTCTCACTCAATGATAATAATAAGTCAAATTTTAACTTAAAATAATTTTATCATAAATTAATTTCCTCACAGTTCTGGAGAGTGGAGGCTTTGCCAGCAAAGAATCGGGATTTCTTTCTTCTGGATGTTAAGTGAAAGTTCTGGTCCAGGCCTCTGTCCTCGACATAGATGACTATCCTCCCCACCTGCCTTCATGTGGCCTGCCCTCTGTATGCCTCTGAAAACAAGCTTTCTCCTTTTATTCAGGTTCCATATCATGGCTCTACCCTAAGAACCCAAATGTAATTTAACTACCTATGTAAGGGTGCGATCCCCAATTTGTCTGTGGTCAATTTCTGGGCTTAGAAATTTTGAGGGAACACAAAGACTAAAGACTGATGGGTACATATATGCTGTAAGCCAAGCACCACTCTTGGCCATGAAAATATAACAGTGACTAAGGATGAATCCCTCGACCTCATAAGGTTTATCTACACTCTGGGCCACAGCATCGCCACAAGTCTAAAACACTAAATAGTAAATATATGTTATGACACCAGTTTAAATCTCAGGAGAAAGAAGAAATAGAGGATAAGAGATAGGGCTGAAATCACACATGCTTTCTCACAGAAACGGAACAAATACAAAGAATAGGCATACATGTTCTAACATGAGGTTCAGGCAGAGCAGCCAGCTAGTACAATGATTGGAGCTAAAGCACGGTTGACATACTCAAATACAAGGAGAAATCACAGGGAATCCAGAGGCACTGCGTGATAGAGAAAGATTTCCTAGAGGTGTAGTGTCTTTTAAGGATGTGGATTGTACTATTAATTATATAGGGGTGATTTGTGCACTGTAAGCAACAAACTATTATGAAAAGGAAAATTGTGTAGAACCTAGGCTTTAAAAATGAAAGAGAAACTTCCAAATAATATGACCGATAAGGAGCTGTTTCTGTGCTGAGAAGTCAGAATAACAAATACTAGACACTATTCCAAAGACAGAAATGGGGGAAGCACATCATAAATTCACAAATTTTGTACTAGGATAGTTGGGGAGTAGAAAAGCAAAAGAGGCAAGCACCACAGTCTCAGTAGAATGGTTCCCTCAAAGGAGATTGCAGAAGCTTCATCAAAAGGGTAAACCAGATATCCCTAGTGAAAAGAGACCTGCAGCATCCCACCACAGGACATGCCCAAGGTTATTAATATCCTCAAATCCAGTTGAGAGTATTGGGGAGAAGCATGATTTCTCTGACAGGATGGGCAGTGGTGGAGCAGAGGTCCATTTGGAAGTTTTCCATGTCATGGACAATCGTGGCCATGTTTCCTCTTGAGAGAAAATTTATTGTTTAATTTAGTAAACTGAGAATATAAAACAATCACAAGTCAGGGAGCCCAGTGTGAACCTACCACAGCACCTGGGTAAAAGACCACCACGGGAAGTGTATGTGAAAAGATTCAGGGCTGGATATTGACAGGTAAAAGCAGAGGAAGGCGCGGACCCTGCTTAGGTGGTAAGGTGTACAGAAAGAGATAGCCACAGGTCAGGCACTAGAAGGCAAGATTAGCTGAGAGTAATTCTGAAGCCTCGGTCAGTGACCAGATTAACTTAATTAGCCACTTATCTGTTGTGAAGTTTAATGCCTGTAGAGACGAGAAGTCTAAAGCAAGGAACAGTGGACATCTTGCCATGGGCAGCCCCATCCCATCAGCACAGGGTTTAATGCTTAGTGGGTTCTGAACTTATGAGATAGGTCCACCTATATAAACCTTAAAGCTGTGGTTGCCTCCCTCAACTATGAACACTCTTGGGAAATATACTTTACCTAAAATAGAAGGAACTCAAGGGGTCCCCGCTGTGTAGGCTACTCATACTAGTAAAACTGAATGATGTATCCAAACAAACACACAAGTCACAACAACAACAACAACAACATGGAAAAATCATGTTTGAGTCCTCTGAAGGATCATGGGAAAACCTGCCTAGCTGATGGAGTGTAAAAGCCGTGCGGTCGGCAGATAACGCTGGTATAGAGGGAGGAGACGCTAGTGAAGGAAGGGCATTTCTGGCAAGCACGTGACCTTGTCTAGTACAGGCTCGGCACTAACATAAGTCATAAGTGTAATAAATTCCATACTTTCAGATGACTCTCTGCCCCTCCACCAGAGAAACTCAAACTTAGAAGACACAGAAATCAGGTAGTCCAATACTTCACTGTTTACTCTTTTCTTTACATTGTGTGTTTTCTTTTTATTATTTATTGTCAGCAATATCTTGACTTCGTCTTATTTTTAAGATAGTGTTATTTATCTCTTCTTATAGCAAATTTTTGGCATTGTTTTCACTTGTAGATAAGCTTTTTTTCTTTTCATGTTTTACTTTTTCTCTGTTATAACATTCTTTTCTGCTCTTCTTTTTTGTTTCTTTTTCTTTTTTTTTTTTTCTTTTTTTTTTTTTTTTTTTTTTTTTTTAGGTGTTGGGACTAGGCCTAGGGTCTTATGCACATTAGACAAACATCTATCACTGTGCAACAGCCCTAGCCCTTTTCCTTTCTTTTATCTAACCTCGAGTCTCACCAGTTTTCTTTTCTTTAAGCCTTATTTGATCTCTCTCATTCACTTCTCATTCACTATTTCTACATTTACACTAAATAATTTTAACTTCATAGCAGCACACTCAAAACTTTACCATTTCTGTTCTATAGTCTCTGGTATTGTAAAGTGACCCTCAGCAAGTTTTCTAAGTATTTCTATATTTTATTCAATTCCGTGCTGTTGATGTTACAACAGTTTGTTTCCTCCTTTCTGACTGGTAGTGAGAAATGAGTCCTGGAGAGTGGGATACTCCCTAAGAAATTGTCCCAATAAAACAGAGAGAGAAGACTTGCATGACAGATGTGCAAACTGCAAAACAGAGAAATGTGAAAACACAGGGCAACAGGATTATTCTCAGGGATCATAATTTCTCAACTACCAAGTTCAAAGCTATCAGAGTGGATACAATGTCAGATTCAGAATTCAAAAGTTTGCTCATGAAAATCATCAATGATCCCAAAGAAAATACATAAAAACAAGTGAATTAAATAAGAAAATTCATCTGGAACTTAGGATGGAAGGCCAGCAGTATAGAATGCAATTCCAGAAAAAGAACAAGAAGGAAACAAAAACAAAAACAAAAATGAAAGAGGAAATTTGAAGCAAGGAATATGAGAATTTGGAAAAAGAACAGTGTTGAAAATAAAAACTCGTAGGTTTCTAGGACCCTCTGGATCCTTCTACTTTGCCATTCTCCCATGCTTCTCTCATCTAGAGTCCCAATAGGATGTTCTCCCTTCTGTCCCAGTTTCCTGGTAAGTGAAGGCTTTCATGGGACATGCCCCTTGGGCTAGTATGCAGATATAAGTGAGTATATACCATTTGAGTCTTTCTGCCTCTGGATTAACTCACTCATTATGATCATTTCTAGCTCAATCCATTTATCCACAAATTTTGGGAATTCCCGAAATTTGTAGAACATTATGATAAGCAGATTTGGGCCCAGTGGTCCCTCTCAAACTAAGGCACCAGCCAAGGACAATACAGGTGGTAAACTTTAAACTCCTACCCAGATCTAGCCAATGATCAGAACATTCTCCACAGTTGAGTGGAGAGTGAGGTCTGACTTTCACACGTACTCTGGTACCTCATATTTGACCATGTCCCCTGGATGAGGAGACCTGGTGGCACTCAGAGGAAGGATAGCAGGTTACCAAGAAGAGACTTGATACCCTATAAGCATATACAGAGGGAGGAAATCCTCCTTAGGAACAGTCATAGGGGAGGGGAATAAGGGGAAAATGGGAGGGAGGGAAGAATGGGAGGATACAAGGGATGGGATAACCATTGAGATGTAACAAGAATAAATTAATAAAAAAAAATTTTAAGTGTTAAAAAAACAATAAAAAAAAGAAAAGAAAAACTCAAACTCAATAAATCCAGTTTTAAAAATACATCAGAAAGTAAATCCAGCACTCAGGAGGCAGAGGCAGGTGGATCTCTGTAAGTTCAAGGCCAGCCTGATATACAAAGTGAGTCTAGGAAACTCTGTCTCCAAAAAACCTTTAAAAACAAGAAACAAAACAAACAAATAAAAAACAGCATATAGTACCACCAGTGAACGAGAACAAGCAGATGAAGTTAACTCAGGGATGAAGAACAAGCAACTATTATACTCATAAGTAAAGGAAGGGAATGGACTAGCACGGCCGCAAGACCAAGCGCTCTGGGAAATGATCAAAGACCGAACCTAAGACTCCATGGGGCAAAAGGAGGCTCTGAAGTAAGTGCAAAGGCATGGAAAACATACCGAATGAAATCGTAACTGAGAATTTCCCAGGTCTAAGGAAAGAAATGATCACCCAAGCACAGTTGAGAGAACTTCAGTTAGATCAGAGAAAAGCCTCCCCACAGTGTACCATGGTCAAAGGGCTAGAACCTCAGCCAGACACAATCAGATTAGAAACCTGTCCACAGTGTGCCACTGTCAAAACGCTAGATCCCAGCCAGACATGATCAAAGATAAACCTGTCAACGGTGTACCGTGGTCAAGATACTAAAAGCCTCAGCCAGACATGATCAGAGAAAAAGCTCTCCACAGTCCGCCACAGTCAAGATGCTAAAAACCTCAGCCAGACACAATCAGAGAAACAATCAGTGTGCCATAGTCAAGATGCCAAAAGCACAAAAGAGAAGGCACATGCGTTCCATACAAAAGCAGAAGAGGAACTCCTTGGGGGAGGAAAGAAAATAGGAAGAGGAGGATGGCTGAGGAGCAAAATATAATGATATGTGTGTGTGTGTTAAAGTATCATAATACTACAATAAATAATGGGCTAATATGAAGAGAAGTTTTGAGGTTTCAAAATATTTATATTTTGTTTTAAAAGATGGGATATTCGAGCCATAATTTACAACCCTTTTTGAGAAATATATAGCATCTCTGATAAAATGTTTAAATGGTTTACTCCAAATTTCTCTGAAATGACATTTAACCTTATGAGAAGTCTAATGGAGTTCTGGTCTGTCCCCAAGCCTTGAGCATAAGGGCTTGCAGACATGGGAAAGGCATCTCAAGCCACAGCACTAGAGCATCCCTAAGACTGGGAGCAGGAGGAGATAAGGACCTGGCTGTCATCCTTCAGGGAATCTACCTCCATCCGCAGGGTCTCATGTGTCTCCGGCTAGCCTCAAATCCACTGTGCGGTGCCAAGGATGCCCTTGAATTCTGACCCTCCTGCTTCCAATCTTGGAATTACAGGCATGTGCTATCATGCCCCGTTTCTGCAACTTGAGAGATCAGGGAAACACCCTACAACAGGGCTACATACGCAAGCCCATTTTTCTTGCTGAAGACTTAAGTACCTGTGAGAAACATAAATTGATTTTTCTAGTTGAGAGTTTATTTAGTTATTAAACACAAATAAGAGGAAGAGGCCCAAGTAATGGGATAGAATGGGCAGGCAAGGGCAAAAAAAGAACATGAAATAGAAACATAAAGAAAAATTAAAGAATGTTTAAAGAAGTAAATTGAAGTAAAACTTGAAATAATTTGTCCTACAGGAGTTATTTTCTTTAAGGTATAATGATATGAACATATTTCAAGTTTTAAATTATTAGGTCCACCTTAAGCAACTAGGAAATTAGGGTCTTGCATTGATAGGCATCACATGTTCTAACAATTGGAACTCGGAACTTGGTAAGTGATGTCACAGATGAGGTTCACTTTCTTCAAAATGAATTGTACCATTTCTGCTTAGGGACTTAATTATACAGCATGTTATATTACTGTCAGTCCTTGTTAATACACGCTAAATATTTCTAATATCTGTCATACAATACATTGAGTCTCTGCTAGTAAATTGTTAAGTAAAGAGAATTAAAGAAAATGCCTTGACGTCTTGACTGATTTTTAATTCTGTGTCAGTCAATGTTTTACAAAATTACCTTTGATACAGCCTATAATGTTAAGATAACACTTTCATTTTTGTCCTCAGTACTCAGTTAAAATTCTACAAATTAAGGCTTAGGGAGATGGCTCACAGAAAACCACTTACTGCCCAGAGATGAGGGCCTAAATTTGGATTGCAGTATTCATATAATAAGCAAGGAATGGTCTTCTGCACACCTGTAACACTAGTCCTCTAGGTGCTAGAAACAAGAAGAAGGTTGGGATTACCAGCTTGTAACCTTGCCACCCAAAGCCATCTTCTAGCCTCCATGAAACAGGCAGATACACTCATATGCATATATGCATGTACACACACACACACACACACAATCTACAAATCACGGTTATCAGTACCTGAGAAGGAAATTAGATTTTTACATATGCCATTCTTTCCTGAGTACAAACAAATCTGTAAAAGATCTTACTGTGACTTTCTTATCCATATGGCCCTCTCAGCACAAAGGCGTCTGTGTGGATGCACCATGTCACAACCTTCTCCTGGGTAGGACTGGAGAGAGGTAAGTTAAAGTAAAGAAACAAATAAAATGTTGTCTATATGTGCAATGAACATAGACTCAAACAAATACGTGTGAGATAGTGTGCCAGTGGAATTCAAATAGTCATTCAATTCACAGATTTCATGTATTGGTACAAGATCCCAGGAAATCAATGAAAAACACTTTCTATTTAATCTGGGTTGGACATTGGCATATGAAAGGTTAACTGAAGCATCTGGAAATCTTCAAAATAACACCACCAGGCTTGGCTTTATCTCAATGATGAAGGTTTTTGTTTTCCATATATTGACTAAAGAATTAGTAACTAATTGCCCATTTTCACATTTTAAGGTAATTGCAAAGTAGAGATACTGAAAATAATTGCTTTGTTCATGTCTTGTCAATCACCTGAGTTTGTCAGCCTCAACCACCCTGGTTCCATGTCAAATCAGAATCTATGCCAATTTATGCATGAACACTCACTTATTTACCCTTTGTTATGCAGTAGAAAGCTTGGTGGCAGACTTGGTGAACTAAAATAGCTTTTGTAAACACTACCAACCCCATTTTAAAAATCAATAGGATTCCAGCAGGCATTTGTACCGGACATTCAATTGAAAATTTACATGTAACCCAGGGGTTCTCGTTTTTAGTCGTGTTTATTGTTTAAATGTCATATTGATAACTTGACTGTGGTTACTCTAACCTAATTTCTTGCTCAAGAAGTTGTCACTCAGGCAGCCTACAGGCCAGGTCTTCAAATTGGAAAATGCTTTTAATGTACAAGGAACATGTCTCAAAGGATTAGATGCAGATCTCTCTATCATCTTTGTTCCTCCAGCTCTCCCAGGATGGCTGTCCTTTTATACATGCACAGTGCACAGTGTATATGTGGTCCTGAAGATGGAGCCCAGGGTTCGTACATGACTACACAAGTTGGACCGACTCTGTAGCTAGCCTACACCTCTTGATTTCCCCCTCTGCCCTTGAGATGGGACTCTCACTAAGACTGGCTTTAAACTCCTCTGTATAAGTAATTCTTCCTCCTCAGCTTTTGAGCAGTGAGACTTCAGACACATGGCATCGCACTTGGACAGAAGAGCTGTTTGTAACCACCAGCACCAATGCCTACCTGTACAGCAGAGAGATGTCAGGCTAGCAAAGTGTTGAGTGAGTCACTTTGACTGTAATCCTTCCCTGTGAGTCCAGAAAACATTCTGTGTGTTCACATACTGCCTTAATCAAGGTTCCCAAGATAAACAGGACTAGCAAGAGTGGTAGGATATAGGAAACTTCCACTAGTACAGGAATTGGCTTGTGTAATTGTGGGAGCAAAGAAGTCTTCCAAATTTTTGTCTGAAAGGTGAAGACCAAAGCAAGGTAGTGTGAGGTGATTAAGTCCACCTCCAAAGACCTGAGAGCCAATGGAGATAATGGCCTAAGCACCCAGATCCAGAAGAGGCCCAAGAAGGAAAGTTCCAATATCCTAGAGCAGGAAAAGATGAGTGTTTCACCTGATTTATCTCTGAGAGGGAGAGAGAGAGAGAGAGAGAGAGAGAGAGAGAGAGAGAGAGAGAGAGAGAGAGAGATGTTGTAGCTCAGAAAGAGCTCATGTGCATGCACACAATTTGAGTCTTTCCTGCCCTCAGCAAGTTGAATGATGCTGATCTTCATTAGTGAGAACAGGCTTTACTCAGTGTATAAGTCAAGAAACATGGACACACACACACATACACACATACATACAAACACACACACACACACACACACACGCGCGCGCGCGCGCGTGCACACACACATATGAAGCAATGTTTTAAGATTAGGGACACAGCTCAAAGCAGAGCCCTTCCCAAAGCCCAGAGTTCCCTTTCTATCCCTGTAAGGAAACAGAAATGTATTACCAACTTTCACTGCATTCCTTAGTCCAATCAAGTTGACATAAAGTCTACATCTTAAGTCTACTGTACCAAATTGGTACCCTTATTCATTTCTTAAATCATACTTAACCTGCAAATCATTCTATCTAACAGGATACCACCATCCTGAAACAACCAAAGACACACCAATTCCTCCCTAAAAGAAGAGGGAAGGTTCATGCATGATACTTTTTATTCTTTTTAAAATATATTTTATTAATTTATTCATATTACATCTCAGTTGTTATCCCATTCCTCCCTCCCTCCCATTTTTCCCTTACTCCCCTTCTTTATGACTTTGACTGAGGGGGACCTCCTCCCCCTGTATATGCTCATAGGGTATCAAGTCTCTTCTTGGTAGCCTTCTATCCTTCCTCTGAGTGCCACCAGGCCTCAGATGCCAGGCCAGATTACTCTACCCAGCAAAACTATCAATAACCATTGACGGAGAAAACAAAATATTCCATGGCAAAAACAAATTCAAACAGTACCTATCCACAGATACCTTTTATTCTTACATAAAATATATTATAAATGTTTAAAAGCACTTAAATACTGACATAAAGTCAGTACATCTTATGTTATATGACAAGAGTATTAGGAAAGGAAACAAAAATACTATTGGTATCAGCTAAACTTCACCACTAAATTAAGTGTAGAATCACCATGGAAACACATCTCTAAGTGTAGTGATGAGGTTATTCACAGAAAGGTTTAACTTAAGACAAACCATCCTGAATGTAAGTGGGACCATTTCATTGACAAGGGTTCTCAAAAGAGTAAAAGAGAGAGTAAGCTGAGCACAAGTGCTCATCTTTCTCATCTTCCGAACAATGCAAAGTGACCAATCACCTCATCCTCCCATTGTAATGCTTTCCCTACCAAGATGGACATACTCTCAAGCAAAACCAAAACAGACCTTTCCTCCTTTAAAATGATTTTTTTTCGGATATTTTGTCAAAGAAAAATAAATCTACAAAAAGAATGTAATATCTGTATAAAGTACAAGAACCTTAACAAAATCGGGGAGAAAATGTTCATCACAGCTAATGGTCCTCATTTCTTTAACTTGGCATGTGAATGTGGCTGATATTATAGATACTTTATTTCGATGCCCATTCTATATTCTGTTGTCAGCAAGGTGCTTGGCTGATGATAGTTCTTTCTTTGCCTGCTGTTATAATGCAAGCCTTCATTCATGAAGACTGAATGGTTCTCTGTTGGAGCTGGATTGGATTGTTGTCTATTTCCATGGAGCTTGGTGACAAAGCTGAGTGACAGAAAGAGGTAAAAGATATCCTGCACACCAGATGCCCTCATCATTACCTCCTCTGGGAAGCAGTAGTACAATTTCCCCCTTACAATCAGAAGCAATCACCCCAGCCAAGATGATAACTCTCTATTGACTCAGAAGCATCAGGGGTCCAAGGCATGTGATAGTCATAACTTCTAGTTAAGCAAGATCATTGCTGTTCTTCCTAGCCAAAGTATTACTCCTTCTGGAATTATGTGCTCTGGGCCAAGGAAGATATTAGAACAAGAAGTAAATCATTTTGGCTGTACATCACCTGGCAGAATGGTTAACTCTAGCACTCTTATTTCCTACCTTTGATTCCTGTGCCCATGTGAACTGGCTACCAGAGAAGCAATAATTTATATTGGTTGCTAATTTGAGACATGTGTAGTCTTCATGAAATATTCACCCACAGCCCTGCAATATATCTACTGAGGCTGTAACTCCAAAAGGCCATTCTATCATTCGTTATCCCACTTTCTTCAGGATGGTAGATAGCATAATAAGTCCGGTGAATGCCTTCTACTTAGGCCCATTGCCATGATTTCCAGGCTATGACATCAGAAGCAAGACCAGGTAGAATATTATAATTGCTGGCTATTATTATTCTGTAACTATAGCGATGATAGTTTTCTCAGAAGCAATTCTGAACAAAGAAAGCAAAGCCCTGTCTATGGTATCTATTCTAAAAAGAACAAAACACTGTCACTTCCACAATGAAAACAATAAACCCATTGCCAGAAAGCTGGCTGTTCACCCCCTGGGAATGGTGCCATAGCAGAGATTCAGTATTGATCTCTGTTCCTGGCAGATGGAGCTCTTACTGGGGAGCCATAACTAGGTTGGCCTTCACTAGTGGAAGTCCATGCCACTGAACCCAAGCAGGGCCTCCATTCCTGCCGTGATGATAGCTTTGTTTTCAGCTTTGGCTCATCAAACAAAGGCAATGACAGATGCAGTGATGGAATGAGGCTGGCTTGTATCTATAGAATAGGTTATCTTACCCCCTTGACTATCTCAATTCTTTTTGACTGAGGCAATTTGTGAGCATTCACGTGACGTGACAAATATCAACATGTTTTGCCCAATCAGAAAAGTGATAGATAGATAGATAGATAGATAGATAGATAGATAGATAGATAGATGAGATATATCTCCATCATATGAAGAACCTAAAAATATAAATAAATAAATAAATATTTAAAAGATTGGCATGTCAGTAGAAAGGAGATGATTAGATAATTAAATGTGAAGAAGTTATGAGAATAAGAGCGTGATTCAATGTTCATTTCAGACCCTACTTCAGAGTTTGATAGCCAGGAGGCAATCTTATTCCTTGTTGCCATCCCTCTCCTCTCCTCTTATGATTATATGCAGCTGCAATAGCACCTGTCTTCTGTTGTTATAGGTTTCAATTTCCCAAAGTTCCCCTAAACCAACACCACGGATACCATCCCTGCACAAGAGACTTGCACTGGCCAAAAAAAATAAAGTATTTAAAAGCACAAATTTAGAATATGCATGTATGAAACTGTAACAATGAGACTCTTATTTTTATACAATTAATATTTGATTTTTTTTTAAATCTTCCCTTGCTATTTCTGCCATCCCCAGATTATCATGTCACGATCCTTACCCAATGCCAATAAAACTAAAAGTAGCTTCCTACGTTAAAATAATTGCCTAAAGCCAAAATTGCATGCTAAATATGTTGTCTTAAGGTAGAATTACAGTTTTCACTGTAGTCTAACTTTGCCTTTCCCTTTCAAGAGAGCCAATGTCCTGCATTGGCAGTTGACATTAAACTGCCTTTCGTCTTTTGACAACATTGTGCAGGTGGTGCTTGAGTGCATCTGAAATGAGCACTCAGACATTCAGATCTGATGAGACAACGACCAAAGCTTTCGACTGTCTCTGATGATGCCTTGGGTTTTTCTCGGATGTTTATATCTCATTTTGCTTCACCTCCTTGTGCCTAATTTCTAGGGTAAACCTCCTCCATGAAGACTTCTTTTGAAAGGTCACACCGTGATGGCCTATCCCATTCATAACCTCTTGAGGCGTTTCAGGCTGAAGTTGTCTGCAATGATTTACCATTCTCCAAATGCACATGCTCCTATTCCTGGTGCATGCTTTCCTTAGACCTGGACCCTCTTCCTCTTGCTTCTCTACTTGCAGCTCTGGCTTGTCCTTCAAGGTGAAGTTTTAATGTCATGCCGTCTGCTCTTTGAATATCTGATGAGTGTCTCCTTTTTCCTACAGTTTGGTGTTCTCTTCCTCAGCCCCTAAAGCATTCTGTAGTCCAGTGCATCACAGCAGTTATCACACTATCATATGGCTGGCTAATTGTCTTTCCTCCCCAGAAGGCAGTGAGTCGCTTGAGGGATGAGACTGGGATCCAAAACACCTACCAGAGTAGGAGGTGTAGAGTTAGCCTCAGAAGACATTTGCAGAGTTGCATGAATGTGAATATACATATTTCAACCTCCAAAACTACTGCAGCCTTTACAGAAAGAAGTCTCAGCTTCACAAAATTGTGTTCTTTCTTCTGAACATAATTCATTAATATGCAATTGTGATTTCACTTATCCCTTCAAGGCTTTTAAAAATATTTGTTTATTTAGTTATTTATTTATTTACTTATTATACAGTATTTGGCCTACGTACCAGAAGAGGGCACCAAATCTCATTATAGATGGCTTTGAGCCACGATGTGGTTGCTTGGATTTAAACCCACGACCTTTGAAAGAGTAGGCAGTGCTCTTAACCTCTGAGCCATCTCCCCAGCCTAAAGGTTATTTTTTTTTTTTTTAATGTATATGAATGCTCTATCTGCATGTACACCTACATGCCAGAAGAGGGCATCAGATCTCATTATAAATAGTTGGGAGCCACCATGAGGTTGCTGGCTATTGAACTCAGGACCTTTGTAAAAAACAGTCAGGCTCTTAGCCACTGAGCCACTTTTCCAGCCCTGAGGGGTTTTTTTTTTTTAATTATAAATTCATAGGTTGGTTAAAACAAAGATGCCCCCACCTTTGCCTTGGTGTATGCCTTGGTTCTGAATGCTACAAAACTGAATTGTTAGCAAGCGAGCTATTCTGGAGTACTGTGAGCTGCACTGCTCTTCACTGCCCCAGTGAACTCATCAGCTGATGCTTGATGTATCCTTGTCAATGGAGAGGGATGGAGGAGGCAGGCCACGGGGGTTGTAGTCCTGTAGCCCCCAAACTCTGACGCTGAGGCAAGAGGACCTCAAGTTTGAGGTCAGCCTGGGGAAAGAAGAAACACAATGACCGTGTAATGTAATAACTAATCAGGAACAATCTTTCCTGTCAGTGTAACAGGACACGGACAGACAAGCATGGAGCAACCTGTCACTTTACTCTCTGCAAAATGTAGGATGCCTGAGAGAACATTCAAGAAAAAAAAAAAAAAAAAGACTACAAACTGATGAGCTCTTTGGAAATACATTGCATGGTTCGTCAAGAGCAGAAAGGAGATAAAATCAGGTGTCTCCTTGAGTAATCGGTTTTTTGCAGTTGGGTGATTTTTTTTTTTTTTTTTTTTTTAAGGAAACCATATAGAATTTAAAAAAAAAAAAGAGCACTTGCAACAGAACATGTCAGCAACCTGAGGCCTGTTTCTCAGCCTACTTTTCAGATTCTGAAATTCAGAAAGGAAATTACACTGGAGTTCACATGTTTTCTATGTAAAGACAGCCTGTGGCGTCTCCTTGGCTGAAAAAGCTTAGAGCCTCCGCTGGAACAAGACCAAACAAACATCCGTGATCATCTCTCAATCTACTTTCACCATTACAGTAGACAAAACAACTGGATCAATGACGTTAAAGGTCAATAGTGTCAAACAGCCTTCGAAATGTTTATGCTTATACCTACAGATTAGTGCTGCTGCAGCCTTTCTCAAGAAACTTCTGTTTCACGGGGCCATGTTTAGTGCAGACACTCACAACTGATCAAATTGCTAAGAATAAGTAATGCTCAACCCTGAATAACAGATCTGTATCGCCCTCTCCAAAATTCAGAGAATGTGGCAGAAAGGGACAGAATGAATGAAAGGATGAGAAGGAGTTGTCCCCTACGAACTTGAAACAGAAATTGTAACTGCACAAAGCATAAGCAAAACTCACCCATCAGTAGTCCATTGAGAGTGGGGAAACAGCTTATGAGGCCCCACCCTCTCTCCAAGAAGCATAGGCAGTGAATGGTTGTTTATATTGCTCAGTTGTGTGGCCTCCAGTAATTGTTCTTACTCAAGTAAATAGCTCCCACCCCTACTCATGCAAGCAAGCAAACCTACTTAAATGTTGTGAAGCCTTTAAAAACAGACAGATATGAAAGTAGGAGAGGAATTTGTTGGGAAGCAGAAGGGGTTCAGCATATGCGGAATGAGCTAAAAGAAGAGAGTGGGGAGTCACCAAAATGTGTGTGTATACATATATATATATGTATGTATATTGTGTGTGTGTATGTGTGTGGGGGGGGAGGGGGAATTGTGAAACTATAAATAGTAATTTTAAAGTCCCATTCTGTATTGTCTTAGAAGTAGAGTGACTCACCTTTGAATAGAGCTTACTAATGGCTCAGGATTCAAATTGAAAATCGTAATTTGACTAGATTGCAAATGGCAGCTTATGGATACAAAGTTATTAAAAATTCTAGGCAGAAGCACCTATCACAGAAAATCAAGGAGACTTCACGGATACAGAGAAAGGATCAAGGTGCCATGTATTTCAAATTATTCAATTTTCTAACTCATGTGTCCTGTCTCCATATACATGACTGTTTTCAGTAATGCTGTGCAGGGCATTAGTTTTGATGGGTAACCCACAAGACCACATCTCAATGTAGGAACTGATGTTAATAATTTAACTGTATTTTAATCTCCTGTCATATCCACAAGTTTCTTACATTTTAAACACACCTCTCTTTCTCCGTACCTTCTTTGAAATTGTATAAATAATTTGTTAGAAAGGTTAATTCTGAGGTGCTAAGCAATTTACCGCAGTTCCATGCAAATGGTCATGAGTGAGAATTCAAATAAAGGAAACTGTTAATGAAGCTGCTGGGATCAAAATGAGGGTCATAGCAGCTGTGAGGAGGTTGTGAGCCTGAAAGTGGACTTCAGAACAGGAAAGGGGGAAAAGAAAAGCAAAAGAACCGAGGGAAAATATTCCCTGAGGCCTATGACTGGAAGAACTACACCCAACAAATAGTTATAGAAAAGAAATAAACAATGAATTCCTACATCTGCATGCTATGTATTGTCTCATTCTTCATGGAGTAAAAACCCTCTCCCCAGGCCAACTTGTGTACCCCTATTATGGAACTTTCTGTCTCCCATCACGGCCAATATCTCTGTTTCTGTTGGGTCTGTCCTGTAAATAGTAATACATTCTGAACATGATCTCACCTTACCAACAAAAAACA
The DNA here is from genome assembly GCF_903995435.1 of Acomys russatus. Taxonomy (NCBI): domain Eukaryota; kingdom Metazoa; phylum Chordata; class Mammalia; order Rodentia; family Muridae; genus Acomys; species Acomys russatus. The sequence goes on from NC_067159.1 coordinate 17,500,674, forward strand.
ATCTGTCACTCTGAAACACTCAGTTTTTCTACTGCCCTTTATAGCAATTCTCTTAAAATAGCTTCCTAAACCCACGGTTTCCACTTCTCACCTTCCACTCAGTAAGTCACACTTCTGTGGCCTCTGTGGCCAATGTGCCTTTCAGCATCCGAATTATATGTCAATAAATCCAAAGAATGTATTTAGAGTTCAGCCTGCCTGACCCATGACTTTCCAACCAAGTATCTCAGACAAGCTTAGACAAGGCAGTATTGGCATTGATGTTATTGTCTTGTTTTCATTTTTGCTTTTGTCATTTGAATTTTGGTTTTCTGAGACAGAATAGCATGTGACCCAGGCTGGCCTTAAGAGCAGTGTATGGCTGACAATGACTGCCAACTCCTCATCCTCTTGCCTCCATCTCTCACGTGTTAGAAAAGTGTATACCACTATGTCTGACCATAGACTATTCCATGCACCAAAATTTTCTTTCTCCTCCAACTAAGGCATTAGCAAATCTGATGGTATCTGGCGAATTCTTTCTTTCTGTTTTTAAGATGATATCTGCTGTATGCTACAGAATAGATGGATATTGAATCTTCCTGTGAGGAAGGCATGGGAGAAAACTAGCTAGTTTCCTCAAGCCTTTTACAAAGACATTGGTCCCACCCACGAGGACTCTGCTCAACATTTCCAGAGAGATCCAACTCTTACTACCACTACCTTATGAACAAAGAACCAATAGATGAATATTAGGAGATCCCTATATTGGATCTAGAGAAAATTCCTTGACACCTCCCTACCCAGCTTTTCTCTGGTTTCTCTATTTATTTTTAGTCTGGTCCTTACTTACATAGTGCAGACAAGCCTGAGACTCACTAAGTATTCAATAGATATGATGGTAAAAATTCAGGACTAGTGGAAGTAATACAATACAAGGACCACCAAAATAACTCAAAAATGTCACTGGAATCTGCCTATTTCTGCAATTTCTCTTTTTGCCTCAGTTAAGACTCACTCACATGTTGTAAGAACCCCACAAGTGATCTCTGTCTCCACTTGCTTCCATCCCCCATCATTTATACAGTATTTGTCAATGTCTTCACTGAAAACTACAATGGCACCCAATCACCTGGCAGAGATCTAAAATCCTTATCCAACAGTAGAATTACCAAAGCAAGCTCTATCTCAGATATTTGGACATTCATCGCTTTTGATGGAGCCACCATATTTTCCCAATTTCCAAGTGATGTTAATGTGCAACCAAAGCTGAAATAAATCTCTTGTCTGCCTAGTAAAAGTGAATCATTTTAGGATTCTATTTAAATCCATTTTCAATCAGGCAACAATCTATACCTCCTGTCTCATATCTTTCTATTTTTACTTTTACCAATAAAATATCAGTTATTATAACATAGTCTGGAGGTATTTCTTACCCTTGTTAGACCTGGAAGCCTGTTAAAGGCAAAACTCTGCTATTCATCTCTGTACCCATAACTGTCAAGTACAGTGCTTAAGGAATGGCAAATGCTGCAGGGGTGTTGACTGAAAAGGAAGATAGATAAATGTATGGAAAGAGAAATGAGAGAATCGCCTGGGGATCTAGCTTGTGGGTAAATTCTGAGTCAATCTGAGTACCTCATGGTTAAATCATCAGGAATAAAAAAACAACAGCTCTTATATTGATAAGTTCCAGAAATTTCCTACCCAGGAAGATAAGAATGGTGCCAGTATCCAATAAGCTAAAGCCTTTCCCTGATCTCAGTTAGGATCTCTCTGCTACCCCAACACACATGGAAACTTCCTTAGACCTGCAACTATCATAGCTTCTACCCCTAGTTTATCTCTCTGAAGACATTTGTCATTATTAATGGAATATGCTCCCAATGTCAGCAATAATCTCAGCTTTGAGTAAATGGTCTTTAGGGAATGTTAAGGATCAACACTTGTGTTCTTTTCTCACCTGAAAGCAGCAGTTCTCAGCCTGTAGGTTGCAGCCCCTTTTGGGGCAAGGAGTCAAACAACCCTTTCACAGGGGTCACATAACAGATACCCTGCATATCAAATATTTATATCACAATGGAATGTAGCTGTACTATTACAACTATGAAGTAGCAATGAAATAGCTCTATGGTTGGAGGAGCTCACCACAATATGAGGAACTGTATTAAAGGGCCAAAGCACTGAAAGTGTTGAGAACCACGCCTTTACAATGTAGCCTTGACATCAGTCACATTGGCAAAGGTCTCTCCTCGACATTAAGCAAATGAAGGGGTGTTTATGTCACAAGTTTTCCTCACAGTCTGTGCAGCTCACTCTTTCTGGCGATCCCAGGGCATTTTATTTCTGCCAAGAGCCTGTACATTACGTGATTAACAACACCACTTCTGGAACTGGCAGAAGAAGGAATTTCATCGCTCTGAGAACTGTGTTGTCAAACTGAGCTCGGCACGCTCTGAGTTTATCATAGTGCTACACAAGAGCAGTGTTCTGGGAAGGCTCAGATGACAATTAAGACCATTAAATGTGCTGCTAGTCTCCTAATTAAGAACTGAAAAATGTCTCCCAACTGCTGATTTCTTTATTTGACTTCGTTAGAAAAATCACACATGGATGGATTCATAATTACTCTTAAATTAAAAGCACTTGTTTATTAATGTTACCAAACTGGTGTGGGGTGTGGGGTGGGGTGGGGGGGAGGTGATGCACCATCCATGGTATGTCGCTTTGGGAAACTCTGGTGCAGCTCATGTCTGTTAATTATATCAAACCCTTCACATCTTAGATTCTAAATGATACTAATAATTGTATGTGTTTGGAAGGATCTATTCTGTATTTCACAGGGAAAGAAAACACTGTCTGCTGGTCCTTACTTAACAAATGGGGAGATCAAAACCAGAAAGAGTAGCAGGGCGTGCTAGCTCTTACCTGTCATCTCAGCACCCAGAAGCCAGATGCAACAGGATTGCCAAGAGTTCAAGTCCAGCTTTGGCTACCCTACCTAAAAAATAAAAATTCAGAAATAGTTAATACTATTTTTGAAATATTGTAAATCAAGATGTGGTAGACTTTAATAAAATCTGATTACAAAACAGATCTACACTTGGATTTCTTTCCAGGAAAGAAATTGTGATGTCAGTTGTAAAAGTTGTGATGTCAAATGTTCTTTTGCCAGTTTGCAAAGGAAAGGTTCAGGGCTACACATCTCTCTCTCTCTCTCTCTCTCTCTCTCTCTCTCTCTCTCTCTCTCTCTCTCTCTCTCTCTCTCTCTCTCTCTCTCTCCTTCTTGAAGCATTTATCAACGTTGATCTCTATAGAAATGAAGGTAGTACATTCAAGAAACTATTTGATCCACAGTTCTCCAAAAGATAATTAATGGAGAGTAACCAATTGATATAATGTCTGGACATTTGTTAAAACATAAAGCCAATGTCTGAGAATTTGAGGAGGAAAAATGGCATTTTAATAGAAACTTTGACCAAAAGAGCCTCAAAATTTATTGCCAAAACGTCTCCTTTTGTTTTCTTTTTAATTTTAATTTTATTAATTTATCCAGATTACAACTCAATTGTTATCCTATCACTTGTATCCTCCCATTCCTCCCTCCCTCCTGCTTTCACCCTATTTCCCTCCCCTAGGTCTAAGACAGAGGGTGACCTCCTCCCTCACTATATGGTCATAGACTATCAAGTCTCATTTGGTAGCCTACTTATTCTTTCTTTGAGTGCCATCAGGTCTCACCACCAAGGAGAGGTGTTCAAATTTGGAGCACCAGAGTTCATGTCAGAGTTAGTCCATGCTCTCCACATAACTGTGGAGAATGTCCTGTCCATTGGGTAGATCAGAGTAGGGGTTCGATATTTACTACATGCATTGTCCTTGGTTAGTGCAATAGTTTCAGCAGAGTCCCCTGGGCGCCGATCCACCCATAACGATGTTCTTCTTGTAGGTTTCTAGGACCTTCTGGGTCCTTGTATTTCCCCATCTCCAATATTTCTCTAGCCTGGAGTCTCAGTAGGATGTCCTCACATCTATCCCAATCTCCTAGTAAGTAAAGACTTTCAAGGGCCATGCCTTTTGGGGTAGTGCCCAATTATAAGTGAGTATATACCACGTAAGTCTTTCTGCTTCTGAGTTAACTCACTCATTATGATCATTCCTAGTCCCATCCATTTCTTTAGAGATCACTTTTCTGTATTTCTGCTGCTACCTGGGCGTATTGGAGTCTGTAATTCACCAGGCAATTTTTGGTTGTCCTTTTAAGAGTTTAAGGTCAATTTTGGATGTTGTATGAAGCCAAGCTGGCCTTGAACTCCTTCTGCTGCTGCTGCTTGCATCTTCAGAGTGCTGGGATAATAGACATTTGCCTTCTTATACCAGTGATAGTTTTTAAATGAGCCAAATATGGGCAGTGAGATGGCTCAAGGTGAAGGACGTGCCACCAAGACTGACAGCTGAGTTTGGTCATACTCTCCAGCAGATTGTACTCTGGTCTCCATGTAAGTGTCCTAGCACACACAAATAAACGAATATCAGAAGCTGAGAAAAATGTGAGGTTTTCTATGAATTTTTTTTTTGTGACTTCTTTATTGCTCTTATGATTTCCTAAAACTAAAGCCAGGCATGGTAGCCTAAACCTATCGTTTCAGCACTTAAGAGGCAGAAACAGAAGGATCAGGAAAGCAGAGAAAGCCTGGGCTACACAGCAAGTTCTTGTCAAAAAACAACACAGAACAAAAGCAAGCAAACAAAAAAATACTCCCAACATTTTCTGAAAATAGATTCGTAATTACCAAAGCAGTTGCTGTAAGAAACTATTTGAAGTCCACTGGAGCTTTCTAATCTGTACCTGGCTAAAACACCTAGAATAAATTATAAAATTTTGTGAATTGGAGAAAGTAATTACTTGATTATTAAGACCAAGAGGCTGTGAATCAAGGCAAGTGTCTTCATTGTATGGAGAACAATGCCCCTCAGCAGTGGCCACAGGTATCCTAGCAACATAACAGCGCTCCGCCAATGACAAAGAGCAATGGCAGTTAAAGGAAATAGCTGTTCTCCCCTTTTTGTATTCTATTCTTGTCTCTGCTACTAATTTATAGTCCTGGTAAATCACTGTACACCTTCTTGACTCCAGCTGTCTTTCCACAGCGTTAAAGGAAATGTGGGATTTTAGCAAGAGGAGCAAAGGGTCAGACTAGGCTGAGAAACAGGAAATACCCAATCCTTAAGCAGGCTATCAAAGTGAGACTTGATGGCCTATGACCATATAGTGGGGGAGGAGGTCCCCCTTGGTCACAGACATAGGGGAGGGGACTAGGATGAAAGCTGAAAGCAGGAGGGAGGGAGGAATGGGAGGATACAAGGGATGGGATAACAATTTAGATGTAATCTGAATAAATTAATTAAATAATTAAAAATTTCAAATACCAGAAAAAAAGAAAAAGAAAGAAAAGAAAGGCCAATGTCAAAAGGGCTCAGACTGCCCTTAGTTATCAACACAGCATTTCCTGCAACACTATTTGTCTTTGGGCAATCTCCAGGGACCAGCCTCTACCTTCTCATTACAAAGAACTGTTATCAGGATGTCAAGGTCATCTTGGCCTAAAATGTTAGTGGAAAAAAAAAAAGAAAGCAAAGAAGGCAGGGATGGAGGGAGCCGTGGGAGGAAGGAAGGAAAACTATCAAAGGCTAGCCCCACAAAGAAATAGTTTACTTTTCTCCTCCATTCATTATCCTTGTTCACTTTATTTTCTTACTTTCTTTTGCATTCCTGGTGAGATAACATCAAAAAATATAAGGTGACAGGTGAAATGGAGAAGACTCTAGTGTCATGTCCATTGTCCACCCAGGTCCTCATCTCTAAATATCCTCCCACTCTCTATACCACTCTATCTTAAGGAGGGTAGGCTACCTCCTAGAAAACTGCCATCACTAGTGCCTCTTCTGTGCCACACCCAAGCACCGACAGAAAGCAGAGCATTTCGAATCTGTTCTTGGGAATTGTAGCTAAAACACAGCTCATGATGCCTGTCACCAAAAAGCAAAGACAGGAACTGAATCTGTAAGGTGCATTTTAAAGAGTAACCTAGGAAAGCAGCAGACTGACAACAATAAATAAATAGACAAGTGAATAAATAAGTAAATAGTTAAATGACTGGCAAGATAGTTCAATGGGCTAAGCCCTTGCCGTGCAAGCTGAAGACCTGAGTGCAATCCCTGAAACTCATGAAAAGGTAGAAGAGAGGACCAAATTCTATAAAATTGTCCTCTGACCTCCATATGCATGTACACACACACACACACACACACACACACACACACACACACACACACACACGAGCGCATGCACGTGCACACACGCATGCATACACACATGCACACACACACACATATGTACATACTCACACTATTTCTTTGGGACAAGGTCTCACTATGTAGCCTTGGCTGGCCTAAAACTCACGATATAAACCATAGTAGCCTTGAACTACTATCCTCCTGCCTCTGCATCCTGAGCACTGAGATCAAAGGCACGTGCCACCATGCCTGACATAAACCAGTTTTCAAAAGTGCACTAGCTTCCCTCTCATCTCTAGCAAGCAGGCTCTAGTGGGAGAGAAGAGACAAATTTCAGCCAGTAATTGCATGGTTCAGTCTTCTCCCTCTGAACTAGAGGCCACCCGCACTTCTCTCTGAGACTTGTGTTGTCCTTATGTCTTTCACTTGCACTCTACCCTGTGTCTAAATGTTTGGACTCAGGTACTTCTGGAAATGCTTGGTCTAGTCAGTGTCTGCTACTACCAGCCTTTTTCTCCACCAAGGGCATCTGGGATGAGGGTGAGGTTGACTAGGTGTGAGCATGCTAAGCTATTTAACAGCATGTTTGTGCAGATTCCCTTCTGCAACATGGAGTACTAATGTAACATAATAATGTGGGGAATAAAAGCACCCCTAGCCCTCTCTCCTGGCCCCTTTCTGAATAGCATAAAGATGAACTGTTTGTAAAGAGAAATGAAGAGGGAGTGAATCTGAGGGAAAGAGAGGGTAACTTGGGGCAGGGCTTGGGAGGAGTAGAAGGAGGGAAGACTGTCGTCAAGATGAGAGGAGAATTATTTTCAATTAAAAACAGAAATTTTACAGCAGGTTACCGAGAAGAGACTTGATACCCTATGAGCATATACAGGGGGAGGTAATCCCCCTCAGGAACAGTCATAGGTGAGGGGAATAATGGGAAAATGGGAGGGAGGGAAGAATGGGAGGACACAAGGGATGGGATAACCATTGAGATGTAACAAGAATAAATTAATAATAAAATTTTTTTAAAAAAACCTAAAACCTAAAATTAAAGCGAAGCTAGTAAAAAGTAAACAAAATGTAAAAAAAAAATTAAAAATAAATAAATAAATAAATAAAAACAGAAATTTTTTAAAAATAAAATTAAAATACTTGAAAAACAAACTTTCAGAAAGCACCCAGTGAATTTTTCTACTCTTTTAAAGAGCTATAATTTTTATAAAAACTCTTTTTACATTCTAGGTTTCTTTTTCTTTCTTTCTTTCTTTCTCCCCCCCCCCCCACTACTGTTGAAGAATCCAAGCCCCAGTTCAGTAGTAAAGCATTTGTTTAATATTCTCGCAATGCCCTGAGTTTGATTCTCAGCACAAGGGGGAAAATCCAAGTCCAAACACTGCAATGGGCCCACAAGAACTCAGCTGTTAGGAGCTGCACTTGAATCGCACCAAAGGGATCTCAAAGGTGGTCCTTCTCAGCATCCCTCTCCGTAAATGAAAACCTGTTCCTGAGAGAAGCAAAACATTCATTTACAAATTAGTCCCCTTGCAGTTCATACACGGTTGCTGGAATCCAATGTTCTCATTACCCTTCACTGTTTACAGCCCATGTATTAATATCCCATGAAATGTTTCTTCTAAAATGATTTTAATCTTCTCATTTAGCTTGTTCTAAACTCAACCACTTTGCAGTAATGAACCTGTTCCCCATAATTAACTGTTCGTGGGGAGCCCACACTACCCTGCAAGGAACTTATAACTAATAGCAAGTGTTCAAATGGTCCCAGTGGGGGGGAGGCCAGGATGCCAGCAGGCTCCATATTCACCATCTCATCAATTGCTTCTTAAATGTAAGCTTCTATGCTGAGCAGTCCTCCCTCCTAATGGGCACTTTAAAACCTGTCACATCAAATGTTTACATGTTGCAAACCGGTCCCCTTCACTCCCTGGCTAGGACTATAGCACTCAGCTCTAGAAATATGTTTATTAAATCAAGCAGCTTTGATTGATAGGCCTCCAAAGAACCCATCCATCACTGAGAAGGGCTGTGGAGATTAAAGGATACATAAGACACAGTCACAAGTTTCCAAATCTCACAGGCAAGCAGCAGAAACTCCACGGGAAAGTGATTTCTAACAAAAGATATCATTAAAAGTTCTATGCACACACACACAAAAAAAATCATAAGCTACTACAAGATTAATTGCCACATAAGTAGACTCGACAGTTCAGAACAGTAAGAGATCGCATTAGGCTGGAGTGAGCTGAGCAGACTTCACAATTTTAAAGATACTTAAGCCAAATCGCGATGAAAGAGAGGAGGTGGAGCAGTTACCGATGGAAGAGGGTGTTCTCAATAATTACAAGCCACCAGGACACTGAGTAGCAATTATGGGAGAACCAATCAATCTGGGCTGGTGGTTATGATACCTTGTTTAACTTCCAGTCTGCAACAAGTGGCTTTTATATCTTTGTTTTCACCAGAGGGAAAAATGTATAGGTATAGGTAGAGAAGCCACACAGTTATTTGGTGACAAAGTGGTAATTTGGCAATACTGTAACTCCAAAGTCAGTCTCCATTCTACCATTCCTCCTCCTCTGCCTCCTCCTCCTACTATTACTACTTCTACTTCTTCTTCTTTCTCTCTCTCTCTAATTAATTAATTTACTCACTTAACATCCTATCCATATCTCCCTTCCTCCTCTCCTCCCAGTTCCACATTCACTCCCTCCTCCACTATAGCACCTCTTCCTCAGAAAAAGGAAGCCCCGCCTTCCAATCCTGCCCAGCTCATCAAGTCATGTCAGAACTCTTTCCCTCTTCCCCTGTGGCCAGGTGAGGCAGTCCTGACAAGAGGAAGTGATCAAAAAGCTGGCAATCGAGTCCATGTCAGAGAAAGCCCCAGCTTCCCTTATTGGAGGACCCACATCAAACCTGATCTACCCATTGGCTACATCTGCGTAGGGGGCCTAGGTCTAGTCCAGGCATGGTCCTTTGTTGGGGGATGGTGTGATGTGTTTTAATGTTATTACTGGTTTGTTTGTTTTTTACTGTGACCCACCTTTTGCTTAATAAAAAGCCATCCCACCAGGGCAGGGCAGGAGATAGGTGGGGCTTAGAAAGAGAGGAATTCTGGGAAGAAGAAGGACGGCCACCAGGAGAAGGAGACCTAAAGTGAAGAGAGGAAGGCCACCATGGGATAGCTGGAGGAGAAGGACATGGCCCACAGCGTAAATAGAGAATCCAGCCCAGATGAAGAACATGAACAAGTATTTAGGATTATAGATGAGAGGTAGCTTGATAAAAGTTATTGGAAGCAGATGGCATGGGAGTGAGACAAGGATCCCATGCCTGCCACACTATGGGAGGTAGTTTAGAGGATAGATATCTGCTCTGCCCCAGGTTAGCTAAGGCTATTTTAAAATATAACAAGTGTCTGGGTCTTGATTTTTTTTTTTTTTTTTTTTTTGGTTTTTCGAGACAGGGTTTCTCTGTGTAGCCTTGGCCATCCTAGACTCATTTTGTAGACCAGGCTGGCTTCGAACTCACAGCGATCCGCCTGCCTCTGCCTCCCGAGTGCTGGGATTAAAGGCATGCGCCACCACGCCCGGCCTGGGTCTTGATTGATCGCTAGCTGGGCCTACAGGTAATACAGATAATTTTTAAAAAACAATAGTCCTTGATTGGTGCTTCAGACTCCACAAGCCCCTCTAGGCCCTGGTTAGTTGGCTCTGTTGGTCTTTTTGTGGAGCTCCTGTCACCTCCAGGTCCTTATCTTCTTTCCCCCACTTTTCCAGAAGACTTCCTACTCTTTGCCACAATGTTTGATTGTGAGTCTCAACATCTGTTTCAAGGCACTTCTGGGTGGAGCCTCTCAGAGGATGACGACTTGGCTAGGCTCCTGTCTGCAAGCATAGCAGAAGAGCATTAATAGTATCAAGGGGTTGGCTCTCTTCCATGGGGTGGGTCTTGGGTTAGACCAGGCATTGGTTGGACATTCCCTCAATCTCTGCTCTATCTGCTCTGTCTTTATCCTGACTCATCTTGTAGGCAGGGTAATTTTTGGGTCAAAGTTTTTGTGGGCTAGTTGGTGTTTCTCTCTCTCCACTAGGAGTCTTGTCTATTTAGAGGGTGTCCTCTTCAACCTCCTTGGCTCCTGATATGAGAAGTCTCGGCTAGAGTGCCCCTCATTTCCTCCCAGAAGCCTACCCTGACTTAGGTCTCCAGCTTGTCACAGAGATGTCCCTGCCTACAGTTTCTCCTTCCTCTGAAGCCTCTGTCCTTCATTATCTACTCTTCCCAAGTCTGATGTGCACCCTCATTATCTCTGTGCTCCCTCTCCTACACTGTTTCCTGTCTTCATCTACTACTGCTATCTACTCTATTCCCCCTTTTGAGTGAGATTTAAGCATCCTCTCTTAGGTCCTCTTTGTTACTTATCTTCTTTGGGTCTGTGCGCTGTAGTATTTTTATCCTGTACCATCTGGTTAAAATCCTCTTATAAGTGAGTGCATACAATGTGTGTCTTTCTGCATCTGGGTTACCTCACTCACGATGATCTCTTCTAGTTGCTTCCATTTGCCTACAAATTTCACAATTTCCTAGCTTTTAATAGTTGAGTGGTATTTTGTTGTATAAATGGGCTACCATTTCTTTATCCATTCTTCAGTGGGTGGGCATCTAGGTTATTTCCAGACTCTGGCTATTACAAATAAAGCTGCTATGAACATAGTTGAGTAAATCTCCTTGTGTAGTGGAGCATCTATTTGGTATAAGCCCAGGAGTGGTATAGCTGGGTGTTGAGGGATCACTATTGCCAACTTTCTGAGCAAACACCAGATTGATATGCAAAGTGATGTACAAGTCTCTACTTCCCCTTACTCACACCTTGACATCATATGCTATCACTTGAATTTTGATCTAAGCCATTCTGACTCGTGTAAGATGGAATCTCAGAGGCATTTTGATTTGTATTTCCCTGATGACTAAGGACATTAAGGATTTCACTAAGTACTTCTTGGCCATTCAGGATTCTTAAGTTAAGAATTCTCCCTTTCTTAATTGGATTATTTTGCATCCCGTTTCTTAATTGGATTATTTTGCTTGTTGGTGCTTAATGTTTTGAGTTCTTTAGATAGATAGATAGATAGATAGATAGATAGATAGATAGATAGATATAGATATTAGCCCTTTATCAGATGTAAGACTGGTGACAATCTGTAGACTGCCCTTTTATTTGATTGACGGTGTCCTTTGCCTTATAGAGCTTTTCAGTTTCAAGATGTCCCATTTATTAATTATTGATCCAAGGGCCTGAGCTATTGGTGTTCTGTGACAATGAGTTCAAGGCTCTTCCTCACTTTCTTTTCTAATAGTTTTAGTGTATCAGGTGTTATATTTGGACAGGAGTTTTGTGCAGGGTGATAAACGTGGACATATTTTCATTTTTCTATATGTAGATATCCAGTTAGACCATCACCATTTGTTGAAGATGTTTTCTGTTTTTCATTGTATGGTTTTGGCTTCTTTGTTTAAAACCAAGTTTCTGTAGGTGTGTAAAATTATTTATAGGTCTTTAATTTGATTCCCTTGATCAACTAGTCTGTTTCTATGGCAATAGCATGCAGTTTTCATTACTATTGCTCTGTAGTACAGCCTGAATGAGGGATGGCGATATCTCCAGAAGTTCTTTTATTGTATTGGATTTTTTTTTTTAATTATTTTGGGTTTTGTTGTTGTTGTTGTTGTTGTTGATGATGATGATGATGATGATGATGATGATGTTTTTCCATTTGAAGTTGAAATTTGTCCTTTCAAAGACCAATATAATGTAAGAATTATATTGGTATTTTGATGGGAATTGCAATGACTCTGTAGATTGCTTTGGTAAGATGGCCATTTTTATTATGTTAATGCTACCAATCCATGAACATGGGAGATCTTTGCATCTTCTGATTTCTTCTTCAATTTCTTTCTTCAGAAATGTGAAGATATTGTTATACAGGTCTTTGACTTGCTTGGTTAGAGTTATACCAAACTATTTTATAATATGTGTGACTATTGTGAAGGTTTAGTTTCCCTAATTTCTTTCTTAGCCCATTTGTCATCTGTATGCAGGAGGTCTACTGGGTGTTTATTTTTTAGGTTAATATTCTATCCAGCCACTTTTCTGAAGGTGCTTATCAGCTGTAGGAGCTCTCTGGTAGATGTTTGGGGTCACTAAGGTATATTATTATGTCATATGCACACAATAATACTTTGACTTCTTTCCAATTTGTATACCCTTGGTCTCCTTAAGTTGTCTTATTGTTCTGGCTACAACTTCAAGTACTATATTAAAGAGATATGGAGAGAGTGGCCAGTCTTGTCTTGTCTTGATTTTAGTGGAATTGCTTTTGGTTTTTCTCCATTTAGTTTGATGTTGGCTATTGGCTTGTTTTACGTAGCCTTTATTATGTTTAGGCATAGGCCCTGTATTCCTGATCTCTCCAAGACTTTTATCATGAAGAGGTGTTGGATTTTGCCAAACACTTTTTCTGTATCTAATGAAATGATCATGTGATTTTTTTTTCCCTTCAGTTTGTTTATATGGTGTGTTACATTGATGGATTTTTATATGTTGAACCATCGCTGCATCTCTTGGATGAAGCCTATTTGATCACGATAGATGATGTATTTGATGTGTTCTTGGATTTGGTTTGCCAGTATTTTATTGAATATTTTTGCATCAGTGTTCATGAGTGAAATTGGTCTGAAATTCTTTTTCTTTGTTGAGTCTTTGTTTGGTTTAGGTATCAGAGTGACAGTGGCTTCATAGAATGAGTTTGGCAATGTTCCTTCTATTTTTGTTTTGTGGAATAGTTTGAGGAGTATTGATTAGTATTAGCTCTTCTTTGGAATTCTGGTCGAATTCTGTGCTAAAACTACCTGGTCTTAAGCTTTTGTTGGTTGGGAGACTTTTGATGACTGTTTCAATTTTGTTAGGGGTGATAAGACTGTTTAAAATGTTTGCTTGATCTTGATTTAACTTTGATAAGTGAACTCTATCAAGAAAGCCATCCGTTTCCTTTATATTTTCAAATTTTGTGGAATACAGGCTTTTGAAATAAGGCCTAATGATTCTTTGAATTTCCTTAGTATCTATTGGTATGTCTCCCTTTTCATTTATGTTCCAGCTGCCTCTTAGTTAGCTTGGAGAGTGGTTTGTCTATGTTGTTGATTTTCTCAAAGAACCAGCTCTTGGTTTCATTGATTCTTTTGTACTGTTCCCTTTGTTTCTAAGTTATTGATTTCAGTCCTGAGTTTGATTATTTCCAGTCTACTCCTCTTGGCTGTGTTTGCTTCTTTTTTGTTCTAAAGCTTTCAGATGTGCTGCTAAGTTGTTAATATGGATCTCTCCAAATTCTGTATGAAGGGACTTAGTGCTCTGAACTTTCCTCTTAGCACTGTTTTTATGGAGTCCCATAACTTTGGCTATGTTCTGCCTTCATTTTCACTGAATTTTAATAATGTCTTTCTTTATTTCTTCCCTGACACAGTAATCATTGAACAGGAAGTCATTCAGTTTCCATGAATGTGTAGGTTTTTTGTTATTTATTTTGTTGTTGAAGTCCAGCTTTAATCCACAGTGATCTGATAAAAAGCAATGGGTTAATTCAATTTTCTTGTATCAGTTGAGGCTTGCTTTGTGACCAACTATATGATTGATTTTGGAGAAGGTTCTAGGCAGTGCCAAAAATATATATATATTCTTTTGTATTTGGGTGAGAAGTTCTGTAGACATCTATTAGGTCCATTTGATTCATGACATCTGTTAGTTTCATTATTTCTCTATTTAATTTCTGTCTCAATGATGTATCCGTTGGTGAGAGTAGGGTGTTGAATTCTCCCCTCTTAATGTGTGGAGATCAATGTGTGATTTAAGCTTCAATAATGTTTTTTAATTAGTGGAGATGCCCTTGTATTTGGGTGTTCAGAATTGAGGTATCCTCTTGGTGGATTTTGCTTTGATGAGAATGAAGTGTCCTTCCCCATCTCTTTTGATTAATTTTTTGTCAAAAGTCTATTTTATTTTCCTCTATGATTTTCTTGAAAATATATTCTGGTCTTTGGAGTCAGGAATATTCTCTTTCTTCTATTCTTATTATTCTTAGGCTTAGTTTTTTTCATGGAGTCCTTAATTTCTTGGATGGTTTATGTCAGGAATTTTTTTCAGTTTGAGCACATAAAGGAACTGAGGAAATGAACTGAGAGGTATGAGGGTTTATGAATACGTCTGAGGCTCTACACATCATGAAGTATATAGTGAATGAAAATGCCCATAGGGTACAATTCACCAGTGTATACACAGTGGAGTACTTTAAAGCTGTGGAGAAGAATGCCACTATGTCATTTACAGAGAAATGGGTGGAAACAGAGATCATCGAGCTCATCGAGCTAGACACACAAAAAACAAACATCTCATTTTCTCTTATGTGTATAAAGAATCTAAAGTTAAAAATGCTGGAGGGTTAGAAGAAGCATGGAGGGAAGCAGAAGGAGTAGATAAGAGCAATGTATAATGTTATATGTACATGTTTCAAATCAATACCATATGAAAATACCACAATGAAAATTGTTTTTCTGCTTTGAAATATTCACACATTTGTACAAAGTGATTTGATCATATCTGTCTACCACTACCTCCTGCCAGTTTTCCTCCATATCCTCACCCTGTCTCCCTCCTAATTTTCTTTTTGCTTGGTTGCTTGTGAAACCTATTTGTTTGTATGCAAACCAAAAAAAAAAATGATTAACTTAAAATGTGTGCATGAGTAAGCACACACACACACACACACACACACACACACACAGAAAGAGAGAGAGAGAGAGAGAGAGAGAGAGAATAAAAATAAAAAGGACAACTGGGAGGAAAGAAGGTAAGGAAAGTAAGGAAGAATAATACAAGGAAAGAAAGACCAACATCCACATCCACGTGTTTTGTCATATACAGAAGATATATAGGAAACATGAAAACAGAAGTTATGCTATTTTACAAAGAGAAAGGAACCATCAGAGAAGACAAGAAAGGATGATGAAAAGATGAGTATGGGGCAAAAAACAATAATACTCATGTGAATTTGTCACACACATTTTTTTACATACACAATAAGGATGGATAGATGGCTTTATGGTTAAGAGCTTTTGCAAAAGACCCAAGTTTTATTCCCAGCTCTTAGATCAAATGACTCACAACTGACTCACAATAGCTCTAAATGGATCTAACACATCTGGCCTCTGAAGCCACTGCACTAAACAGAGACTACATGCATAGACATGTGATTAAACGTAAAATCTAAACTATCCTAATAATGACGTGTTAGAGAGAGGATGCCTGCAAGTAAGAAGTTAAATTGAGATAAATAATTCAATGCACAGTGCAGTGATCTGTACTCATTGGGACAGTGGCTTACCCTAGGGCAGTAACAGTGAAAAACGGCGAAAGAAATTACTGTAAGAAACACCACCAAAGAAAGTCATCAGCTGAGTGCAGAAGCCAGTAAATAATGGCCACCTTTTCTGCAATTACTTCTTCTCAGGCCACCCTGCTAAGCTATGTCTCCCAGCCACCTCAGCGGTGACACAGGCCAGGTGCCAGAATTATAGCCAAAGGAGACTAAGATTAAGCAAAAATCCAGAAAGCACTTCCAGATCAGACCAGAAACCTCCTACACCTCACTGCATATTCTTTTCCTCATCTGTGGTGAAAACACAGCCTATGACATGGTAGAGGTAAGGCATAGGTTCGGCTTCAGTCCGTTCCTCTGATGCACAGCAGAGATTCCCACTGACCGAGAAAGAGTAATGGGCTTGGTAGCTTCGATAACTGAGAAGTGTACTGCTAACAGGGGCTATTAGTCATGCTCTCGTTTATTTTCACATCAGTTGATATTATCTTAACTAACAAAGTAACGGGTCAGATGTAGAGATGAGATGATACAGGAAGAGTAATTCTCACAATTTGTACTTCAGTTCTGGGAATAATCATTGCTAAGAAGGAGCGGGGAGGAGAGGAGGTAAGCGGTAGGAGTATTAATTAATTGACAATTTTTCCTTACAACCTATCAAAGAAAAAACAAAAGAGGAGGCTCTGAATTGAAATGTCTGCTGCATGGCTCATGTGGGAAACATAGAGAAGGGTAGACATAAATATTTAGAGGTACACACACACACACACACACACACACACACACACAACCTCATAGCTAATGTAATGTTGTGGGAGGGCAGAAGCTCCCAACAGTTAAAAAAAAAAAAAAAAAGAAAAGGAAGTGCCAGGTGTGGTGGTGCACACCTGTAATCCCAGTACTCAGAGAGGCAGAGACAGAAGACAGGAAGATCTCTGTGAGTTCAATTCAAGGCCAGCCTGATCTACAAATCCAGGGAGTCCAGGATAGCCAAAGGTACATAAAGAAAGCCTGAATTGAAAAAAAGAAAGAAGAAGGAGGCAAGAAGACAGAGCAACCTGAATGCAGACAAGGAGATTGAAGCAATGCAAGATCATGCACCCATTCATTTGAAAAACATCAAGGTATTTGTTTACTGGATGATCTATAATGGGGTCCACAAGTACTTCACCCTGAAATTAGAGTATTTAAGTTGTTCTTTGTTGCATTTTTGCATTTTAGAACATATGATACAAGTTCTACTAGCAGCAGCAGCAGTTGCTTTCCTTATCGATGGAGATCTCACAGAAACTGAACTATAAAATTAAGCACTGTTGCTTGTAGGCAGAGGTCATTTAAAAAAGTAAAGCACAAGCCAGATGAGGTGACGTATGACCTGTAACCTGAGCACATGGGAGGCAGAGGCAGAAAGGGCAAAAGCTCAAGGACAGCCTTGGCAGTAAGTCAGATTTGAGGGCACCCTGAGCTACATGGGACCCTGACTCAGCAGAAAGGAAAAAGGCAAGAGCTGTCTGCAATGGGAAAGTGAGAGCCCTAAAAATCTATGCAGACATAAATACCTATGGATAGAGTTGGATTTCTGTGTATGTAGAACAGAAGGAGGCATATAAGGAACTGAGCACCTAGCTCAGTTAGTAGAATGTTTGCTAACACACACAAAGCCTTGAGTTCAGCCTCAGCACTGAATGAATGGGACAGGGCAGCACTCAGGAGATAAAACCATGAGGATCAGAAGTTCAAAGTCATCCTTGGTTACTTAACCACCAGTCTGGACTACATGAGACCTTCTGTCAGTAGAAAAAAATTAGGAAAAAAAAAAGATACCTGTGAAGTTGTTGACATGGAGGTGAATATAGAGCAGAGAAAAGCCAAATAAAAAGAAAAGGGATTTCATTTTTAAAAGGCATGCATGTTACTCTTGCATTTATGGACTTGTGAATAATTACATATGTATGAATACTGACAAAACTGAATTTAATTTCAATTGGAACTAGTGATTATATAGTTCTCATTGCAAAGATTTGCCCGCTAAAGGCAAATTCTTTTAATTATAAGGGGATGCTTGGTAATTTAAAGGTTAGCAACTCAATAGACGAACTAGCAATACTTTTATGTCAATTCTTTTGAATAATATGAAGGATGTGACTTTAATACTAATATGAAAAGTTTTCATTTGAGGAAAAAGAAATCAATAAAATTTGTAATTTAAGAGCACTGTGGTGGTACATACCTTTAATCCCAGCACTCAGGAGGCAAAGGGAGGGAAATTTCTATAAGTTCCAAGCCAGCCTAATCTACATAGTGATATCTTGTCCCCTTGAGAGGGAGGGGCAAGTAGTTGTCTTACTTAGGGTCACTATTGCTGTGAGGAAACACCATGCCCAAAAGCAGGTTGGGAAGGCAAGGCTCTATTTGGCTTACACTTTCATATCACATCGTTGTAGGAAGTCTGGACAGGAACTCAAACAGGGCAGGAACCTGGAGGCAGGAGCCAATACAAAAGCCATGAAAGGTGTTATTTACTGGCTTGCTCCTCACAGCTTTCTCAGCCTGCTTTCTTATAAAACCCAGGACCACCAGCCCAAGGCATGGTCCCACTAAAAATGGTCTGGGTCCTTCCCTATCAATCATTAATTTCGTAAATGCCCTACACTGTTCCCGGCTTCCCAGTCTTACGGAGATAGTTTCTCAATTGAGGCTCCCTCTTCTCTCTGAGGACTCTAGCCTGTGTCAAGTGGACATAAAACTAACCAACATAGCCATTAATTTTCTTAACCATCTTACTCTCTATATATTTTAGAACAAATTTGTTCTACACACTTATGACTAAAGTTTAAAGGCTGTCACTTATTGGGCAAAATGCTTCTAAGTGTCAAAATATCACTCACCACCAGTAACCTAAACAGGAGCCTCTGGCTTCAGGAGCTCTTTGCAGGCATACATACCAAGGCCATTTTGGATGATTTATGATCAGTCCCTCAGCATCTCTACCCTATACTTTGCAATTCTACCTTACATTCTTTGAACTGAGGGTTGTCTCAAGCCTGGAGGCCTCAAACATTGCTTAATACAGTTATGAATACAAAGGAGAGGAAGGTGGCTCTTGAGCAGATCCTGACACATCGTAATGAATGAAACCCCTGGTCCACTCCCAGGCCATAAATTTTCTAGTCAAGAACAGAGGCTGTTTAGCCTGGGAAAGTTAGCCATTGTTTCTTCTGCAACAGAGAAGAAAATGGTATCATTTCCTCCATCGTCACAAAGCTGGCAGCCCTAACAAATAATAGACAGCAAGAAGAAAGTGTATCAGATTTATATAATTAAAAATGAATGTGACACGGAAGCCTTCAGAAATAAGGAAAGTGCAATGTTTACAGGCACTGGGTAGCAATGTGATGAGAGGCAAAGGGTATGATCCAATGACAATGATGGACTGGGGACCTAGCACGCTCTGCTTGTCCGTCACAATAAACCCTGCATGTAAGGTTAGTGCCTGTATGAAACAAGAGTCCTACCACCTTGTTTCAGGGAAGGCAAACCAGGAAATCTTTACAAACCTGTGCTGGAGGAGAAACGTACAGCATGGTCAAATTACCTCCTCGCCCTCTCAGCTTCCTGTGGTTGCTTTTGCTTGAAAAAGAATGAAGAGTAACTGCAAGGCAGCACTCACGGTATGGTGCAAAGCTTGGCATATCAAACTCAACTCAATGTGACCCTTTAAAGTCAGGCTCTGTCCACAGCGCTTTTCTCTGCTTCACACCAACTTCTACGTCGCCCAAGAAGAGGCAAGATTGTAATGCAAGAATGTACA
Organism: Acomys russatus; assembly: GCF_903995435.1. Taxonomy (NCBI): domain Eukaryota; kingdom Metazoa; phylum Chordata; class Mammalia; order Rodentia; family Muridae; genus Acomys; species Acomys russatus. The sequence goes on from NC_067159.1 coordinate 17,520,201, forward strand.
CAGCCATCTTGGACTTGAGACCTTGAACCCAGAACTTGCCCTCGATGTGCCTAAATCTTTTCATACAGATCTCTAAAGTTTGCTGCCCATTAACACATGCGGTCTCTAATATCCATTAGTCCAGCACCCAAATGCTCCTGGAATGTCTCTGAGTAATGGGAAAAAACATACAGATATGTTTGCAAAGCATTTGCCCCAAAGAGCTCTCAGATAATACACGAAAGCACTGAGGGCTAGGCATAGTGCATACACCTAGAATCTCAGCAGCCAAGAGACTGAGACAGAATCAGGAGTTCCAGACCAATCCCAGGACTCACATGGAGACCTTGTCTCAAGAAGCCAAAACAGAACAAAACAAAATAAAAAGTTGAGACTCCGCCTCAACTATGATGGATGTTTGTTTAGTATCTGCTGAGTGAAAATATACCCAAAAGCTGCCACTAACTTAGGGAGGGGTGTGTGCGTGCACGCGCACTTATACAAATGCGTTATACAAATAAATGTGTGTGTGAGTGGGTGCATGTGATTGTGTGGAAGCACACACAATGTGGGGGTCTTCCTCCATTACACAGTGCCTGAACTTTGGAAACAGAGTTTCTCACCGAATCTGGAGCTCAGTGTTTTGACTAGACTGGCTGGCCACTGAGACCACTGTGACCCGCTGGTCTCCACTCCCGAGCATGCACTGCCGTTAGAGGTATGCACAGCTACATTTTTACCTGGGTGCTGGAGATCTGAACTCGGTGCTTGTGCAGTAGTTTGTTCATGAGACATCTCCCTAGGACCCTTGGTGGTGGAGTTACACTTCACTATCTGAAGCAGCATCCTTACACATACAAAAAAGAAAAGCCTCAGTCTGTGGAGTCTGCTCTGTCCATTGAGGCTGTGAGATGTAACATGCCCTGCCTTGATACTAAGGCTCTTCCAAAGATATTCATTCCCCAGACCAGGAACCATTGACCAAAAAGGTATCTAATTAACTGAGTAATCATTAGCCTCAGAAAGTTAATTGTCCAATAGTTTTCTCAGTTAATGGAAGGAGATATTAAACAGTGTGTCTGCTAAGGAAACTACCCAGTCTGATTCGTTTGCCATGGGTGCTGTCGACTGCAACACAGACATCCTTAAACTCACCTTCATTGTACAACTGTATTCTGATGAAGATTGTAGAATGCAATTGCTTAAAGGGCAGAATTCGTGTTTTGTGTGTTTGCTGGTTTTCCTTTTGGAAAAGCCTCATTAAGCACAAGAAGCTGAACAGCAGTTAGAAAAGTAAGGGGAGGGGGCAAGAGCTGCCTTGCCCAGCCCCCTGAGTTCAAATGAGACTGCGGAGGTCTCTCTGCTCTCAGCCTAGTTGCTATTGTCCCAGCCTCTGTGTGACTTGCATGGCAAATACAGGAACAGAACAAAGAGACAAAGAGCCATGGCTGTTGAAGACAATAAAATCGCTGTGTTGGTGTGCTTGGGCAATCTAGTAAACTAGAGCCTCCTCCACACTATGCTGTCCATCACACAGGCAGCTCTTAGGAAATAAAAAGAAAGGAAGAAAAAGAAGAAGATGAAGAAGAAAAAAAAGAAAGAAAAAAGCCATCAGTTGTCATAGAAACAATAGCAATTTGTGCCACCTTTGTGCAAGTATAGAAGACAGGCTTGCTGCTGCTGCTGCTAGACCATTGTCCAAAGGCCCAGACTGAGAAACGTCAGCTTAAAAGGGAGCCCCAAGTTTTGACCATGCGTACAAATCTGCACCCTTCAAGTGTGATGTCAAATACTTGCAGGGAATTGAAGGCTAGTTAATGTGAAGTCCCAGATGGGGAACCACTTTGAGAAAGACAGGTTACTCAACCCAAGATTCCCCTCTCTGAGATCTAATGAGGCATCTGTAACCTTTATAGATAGGGGTCATCCCATGGGGAGCAACAGGGTACAGGAGGCTAAGCCCTTGGTCTGATGAGATCTGATCTCATCAGAGAAAGCCATAATCATCTGTAAGAAATAACAATTAAGCTGGCAATTAAGGTTAACACTGGGAAATGAACATATCCCAAGAGGGAGACTGAGCTACTGGGAACCACACTGTTGGAGTAGAAGGCCAGGTGGTTGTGGCTTTCTCTCAGCTGATGGCCTACTTCAAAATGGTTTCCATCACAAATCAGTAGCTCGCACCTTTCAACAGTGGGTTCTCAGGGCCTAGCAGTCCCTGATGGATCACCTAGAGCAGAAATTATCCACCTGAGAGATGGTGCACAGCTACCTTAAGTCTCTTAAACCCAGAGCCTATGGCTCCCATACAAGTTGCCTTTAGCTCATTTCCCAGGATTCTCACCTTCCTGGGTACAGTTTCTTCTCTTGGGCACAAGAATGAGAGTGTCCGGAAGTTATAGACACAAATGAGCAAGCCAGGATTAGAGACTCAGGCTTTGATTGTAAAGCCACAGATGGTACAAGTTGAGAAGCGGGTCTGATGCTATTGAAATTTATCAAGTCCAAATTAAGGGTTAAAAGAAACTAAAGAGTATAGGAAAGAGGTCAGGTATCACAGAGGAGAAGGAGGGCTGAGACAGGTACACAGAGGCTAGGACAAAGTTTCTGCAGACCTGGAGAGTCAACGGAGCCTAAAACTAGCAGGGGTGTTGATCTGAGGCTGGGTTCTGAGACCTGGTCTAAATGCATCCAGAAGCATCCCTTGTGCTCCTGCCAGCAGGACGCAGTTGAGATGCATGAGACAGAAAGCTGAAAAAGAACCGTGGCAAAGGCCAAGGATGGTAGCAAGGCTTTACATCCTATTCTAGGTGGAGGGTCTTGGCCTCATGGCCTGTCATGCCTATGGTAGCTATAGCCATCACAACACACTCCAAATAGCAAAATAGAGAAACAAGAGTACATGCTTCCCTCTCCTACAGTGTATCATCACAACCAAGGGTCTGCATCCATGTCAGAGTGCCTGGGGGCTGGAGCCAGCCAAGACTGCCACCACATTCAAATTTGAGTGGTCCGACTTGGCTTCTGTGGCCTCCTGGGAAGGCAAAGCAATAGTCACATGTCAAACAGTGAGGCCCATCAATGGTTAATGGTAAAGGACTCATCTGAATCACCAAGGAGGAAGGAAAAGTCCTGCTAAGTTTTGAAATTCAGGAAGAACTCAGGCTAGCTTCAGAAACAGAAAACGCATCTCATGAGTGAGAAGAGTCTGGCGTAGATGTAAATATAATACAAGATGTTACCAGGGAACATTAACAGTGCAGCCCGAATGTACTATGTGGTAACCCTCAGTCTTGGAGACTCAAGCTTGACAACTAATAACTTGTAACATTTAAATGATGACGACTGTGGGCCAAATCGCGTCCTAAATGTGTTAGGCACATTAGCATCTTTAATCCTCACTGTAACTCTGAGTAAATATGACCTTTCCACAGACAAGGAAATTGGAGGTCAGAAAGAGAGATCCCACAGCTAATTTTCACTTGAGCCAGTGTTTGAATGCAGGTGGTCACACTCTGCATTCTGAGCTTTTTTACCCACGGTGTGGCACTGTTCTATGCTACAGGCTGGCAAAGGACAGCTACCACTAGGCACTGGCATTTTACCCCAAAGGACCTAGGACACAGCGACTCAATCGGAATCTAGAAGTAATCTGAGTAAACTCACTGCAAAGACAGACTACCAGAGGCCAAGGGCCTTGAGTTGGAGTTTTTCAAAAGAGTCAGAAGCAAGCTCGGATACGTTCTCATGATAGAACACCAAGGGCAGCACGGAGAGCTTCAAGGGTTTTGAGCTTAAGCTGAATGATGACAAAAACATATTTGTCCTTAGATGGTTTCTCTTGAGGTGTGTGGCTGGCTGTAAAGAAACCTGGAGAGAGTGAGATAAGAGCGATGTGCAAAACCTAGGGACAGCTGGTCCCTCTCAGCACACAGACCTCTGCCTGAAGTCCCTACCAGGAGCAGATACCTGAGAAAGTCAATGTGACGAAGTCCAGCCACTCTCAACAGGGCAACTGGGCAGCTGGAGCACTATCAGAGAGCACGGAGTAAGCAGAGCAGCAACGTGCATGGAGGGGATGAGGGAAACCAGAGCAGTGTCCTGTGTTCTGCAGCAAAGCCCTGATCCCAGAATAGCTATGAAGGGTTGTATTTACTGAGCAAGCCAAAACGCCTGGAGCTCAGGCCATGCAGAAAATAAAGGACTGGGTCACCCAGACAGAGGCTATGACCCTGAGTGAAGGAAGAACCCATTCCCTCCAGAGAGGTTTTAGATTTATATGAGAGACAGCGAAAGCACCAGAGACTGACTGCGCAGTAGCACCGAACGTCTAGCCTGAAGCTCCCACTGGCCTTCGGTTCTCCACAGGCATTTGAAATTGCGCTGAAGATCAGGGTCTTGATTGAGTTGAAGGAGAGGAATCCCAGCACAATCAGAAGCATAAGCCCCCTGAAACGTCACACACGTTTTCAGGGCCGAGACACTTGAAACAATAGCTCAAATACAAGTATCTGAGAGAGACCACTGGAAAGAGTGGAACATCTGGGCCCAAGCATCTTGGGAAAAAGGTCTGCTGAGAAACAGCAGCATGCACACAGGGGTTCTTATGAAGAATCTGCTCAGGGCATCACAGAGGCCAAGGAGAGCCATGGTGAGCTGAACGCTAGGGAAGATGGTGACCTGGTTCAGACTCAAGGGCTCAAGCCCAAGTTCAGACATTTTAATATCAAAAGGCAAGACAAACTGGATGTGATACCCAAGCAGGGAGCAGACTCACCTTCCTATGACTGTTTGTTATGTTCAGGCCCTGGCAGGATTGGCAATGCCTACCTGTGTCAAAAGGGAAGCTTTTGTTCAGTCTACCGCTCTGAATGCTGGTCTCTTCTGGAAACACTCTCCCGGGTAAAACCATAAATAATGATTCTTGGATTTCAGGACACCCAGTCACATTGCTACATAAAATTAAATATTAAAGACCTTAAGGCCAGGAAACGGGGTTTTAGTATTGCCTTGCCAAGCAGCCATTCTTGTGCCTGCTCCTATGCTAAGGGAAGTGGTTTCTTCTAGCTTTCCTCAAGACCAGGAAGCCACTAAGAGTCATATCTTTCTCCATTCAACATGAGCAAGGAGACCCCCAGCATCCAGGCTATAACATGTCAGCTGGAGTAAGAAGTCCAGAGTGGACAGTGTCCCACAGGGATTATGACAGCTAGAAAGTGTGGAGCAAGCGTGTGAGAGCTCCACAGTCAAACAGCATGGTCCCCTCATTGAGACAGAGAAAGAGAGAGAGAGAGAGAGAGAGAGAGAGAGAGAGAGAGAGAGAGAGAGATCATGGCTGCTCCTAGGTATGGTGGAGGAAACTGTTTATCGTAGATGAAAGGGAGAGCATAGTAGGAGCAGGAACATTTGGAGGAGCCCAGAGTGGTCATGACCAGACTGAGCTGTGCCATATGGAGAGACTAGGAAGGGAGACAGGAGAAAGAGAAAAGCAAGGTACAGCATCCAAGAGGCCCAAAGATACAAAGAGAGTGGTAACAGGAATGAAAATGGCTGTATTATGTAGGGACCTTTAGGGTAGAGGACAGGGTATGGCAGCCGGGAGGACCCCGTAACAGGTAAGGGCCAAAGTCCACCTTGATATGGTAAGTAGGTGCCTCGGCCTTTAGGCTTGGATTTGAAGCTCAGGTGAGAGATTAGTGAGGGTCAGACTCCACTCCTACTCAGAAAGACAAGCAGCAACGACAGAGCCGAGGCTACAAGAAGCATCACAAGTTTGGGGCTTGTTTTTTCAGCAAGTACTTCTTAGCCTGCCTCTACTGTAACAGTGCAATTGGGACTGCATCTTAGAGAGCGCAAAGCCAACAAGCATAGCCTGAAGATAGAAGTGTGGGCAGAGATTTATTACTTACAACAACTATGGAGAGCACTAGCGTTCCTTGTGAAACAAGGGAACTGGCTTGGGTTTTTATTGATATGAATATGTATATCTGTAGAGGAAAGCACATGCCGCAGTAAGGACTGTCCTGAAATTGTCTGCCTGTGAACTCATGTTTTTCAATGTTTCCGCTGCAGCTGGAGGTACTGTTTAGCAGTATGGGGAGCTTCAAGGTGGAGGTAGTTCTCTAGGGGGAGAGGCTTTGAAGGTTAATAGCCTAGCCCTCAGTCCGGTCTACTGTTCACTTCCCAGTCTACCATGATGTAAACAGGGCTATCGTGAGACCCTCTGAAAATGTTAGTCAAAATAAGGCTTAAAAGGAAAAGTGGCACACAGAGGTGTTTCTCCACAAATTAACTGTGATAATGAGCAAAGAATGAATGGGGTTTCTCCAGACCCTAGCCGGCTCATCATGAAGTTCCTTCTTTCTGCTTTCTTTCCTTCCTTTATTTGGTTTTTCCTTCTTTCTTTCCATTCCTTTGACAGTGTCTTTGGCCCAGACTGAGGTCCTTGTATAGGCAAGGATGACCTTGGGCTTCTGATGTTCCAACTCTACTTCCTGGATTGTGGGATTACAGACCTGTGCCACCACACCAGGTTTATCAATCTAGGGCTACCTGCTTGCTAGGCAAGAATCCTACCAACTGAGACACATACTCAACCCTTCATTGTAGCATTCTACAAAGAATCCTAACCAAAACAACAGAAACAAGACATCAATAGGTACATTAACACTGTTTTAAATAGCTCCCCTCACAGACATACACAATTGTAGTTTTGCCTAAATGTCTCCACCCCCTTAGCAGCTACAACTAGACACCACTTTTTTTTTTTGCACATACTACAGAATATGATATTTTATTGGCTTGAAATGGAAAGTATCTTGACCCTCAGATCTTAGAAGTGAACATGAAATAGAGTAGGAGGCATGTCAGGCCTTGTGCTCACAGATAAGGCCTTGGGGAACCAGAAACGTTAAAAACACACAGGATGTCTCTCCAAAGGGAATGATGTATAACCTGTTTTCTACCTGGAAGGCTGGGAGGAGACTTGGTGACTATCCTGGTGACCTTTGTGCTGTGTGGCCAGACCACACCAGATCCTCCAAACAACCTTGACTTGAGCTTGCTCGTCTCTGTCAATCTATATCCCTCCCCTCCCCTCAGACCCCTATCTTGAGCATGCTCTCTCAGTTAACCTATACAACCAGTCTTTATGGAAGATGCCACTTGCACTTTGCAAGAGTTTTAATGTAATTATATCTAAAGCTTTGCTGTGCACGTGGCATTGAGCTAATTATCACCAGGAAATTTTTTCCCAAAGTGTGCTGTGCTTAAATATAATTAAAATAGGGCCTGGAGAGATGGCTCAGAGGCTAAGAGCACTAGCTGCTCATCCAGAAGTCCTGAGTCTGAACCACATGGTGGCTCACAACCATCTACAGTAGCATCTGATGCTCTCTTCTGTCTGATGCTGTCTTCTGTCATGCAGGCATGTATTCAAATAGAGTGCTTATATACATAAATAAATAAATCTGAAAATATATGTATATAATTAAAGTTAAATACTTGAAGCCAGACTTTTGAAGTTTGTATCAACACTGCTGCGTCCTGTTGTACTGAACAGCCTTCTTGCCTTTCCTGGATGGCCACTGCTTGCTATGGCATTTGCAGAGACCCAGCCAAGCGAAAGATAAAGAGATAAAAGTCTCTGTTACCTAGAAAAGAAAGAGACCTGTCGGCAGGGCAGTGAGGGAACAGAGACATGGCTCGACACTGTGACCCTTAGGAGGCTGAGAAGGTTTCCGAACTCTTGAGAACCTCAACTCCAGCCAAGCACAGTTTGGTAGCTTTGAGAGTGAAGAAAATTTCAGGACTAGTCAGGTTAGGAAACAAGGTGATGATTTCATTAAGGATGTTTCAATTCAGAGCTACACATAAGGGTTAAGAAAAGGCCGGGCTCTCAAAAGAAAGTATGACATGCCCAAATGAGGTCACGTGCTTCCCAAGGGGTCAAAGGGGAAAGTAACCAGTGCCAAGTATGAGAATGGGTTTCTCAAGGGAAGGGAGGCCATGATTGTCTTAGCATTAGCTGTAGAGGCCATGTTGGTGCCCCTCAAGCTACACTTCATATTGTTGTTAAGAACTAGCCCCTCTCTCCCTTTGGTAAGAGGTGGCTCCAAAGATGCCTTGGATGGAAATATAATCTGATGAGATACACCCAGAAACCAACTAGGTTGCACAACAGAAACAATACCTGTCATTTCCCTGTAAATTGGCTTCTGGGGTGATTGCTAGGAGTTTCCGGCTATGTTCCTGGGAAGGCTAACAGACTTTGAGCATCAGATCCTGGTGAAAGGCTTCAAACAGATGCCTCCATATGGGGCTCCCCGTCTCTCTTTTCATATCCCCCTAGTTTTCCCTGCATTTTCATCCCACCCTCAGACACTCAGAAAGTCTCAGAATTTCAGATCATTCCAAGGAAACAGCAGAAAATGAAACAAAGCAGAACAGTAGACAAACCGCCACCAAAAGGGAAAAAAAAAAAAAAGCCTGATTGTATCATAATGACAAATCAAGGCAGCTGTGGGGCGTCCTTGAGCGCGTTGTCTGTGTTTTCTCCCTTATTGTTTGGAAGTCAGGATGACAACTCAGCAGTTGCAAACCATCATTTTACTATGAGCCCCTATAAACTGTAAGCAACCTGGCCCTAAGAGGCAAAAAGCTTCCTGTGTGCCTACTGCCTCAGAGCTGTCAGCACAGAAACGGGCTTAAATGATTTTATTCTTCCTTCCTCTCCGTCCTCCACTGGCTGGGAGCTGTGGACCATTGCCGTCTGAACTTGGGTTTAGAAGAGATGTGTGAAGATCTCACTATAAATACAGAAAACACTCACACAGGCTTAAAGCTATAAAACATGTTTTCTTACCCTTCCTATATTGACAGGCAAACTCCTTTCCCACCGTGGCATCCCCAGAGCGGGAATTGCTCTGAACATTTACATTGAAAATGGTAATGAAATACATTACTTTATATGCTAATGCTAAAAATAAATGAAAAAGCAGGTGCCCAGGAAGTATGCCTGGCCTAAAAGGCAATTTCAAGCCAGGCTACATATAAAAACCAAATCCATATATATTAGTGGTATTTTTTAGTTTTGTTTTTGTTTTTCAAGACAGAGTTTCTCTGTGTAGCCTTAGCTGTCCTGGACTTGCTTTGTAGACCAGGCTGGCCTTGAACTCAAATAGATCCACCTGCCTCTGCCTCCCAAGTGCTGGATTAAAGGTGTGCGCCACCACACCTGGCCCTATTAGTGGTATTTTATTTTATCATTTTAAGGTTTTTAAATTAATTTTATTAACATACAAAGAAATTATTTTCATTGTGATATTCCCACATTTATACATATATGCATGTATATATTTGCATGTATTTGTGCACACACGTGTGTGTATGTGTGTGTGTATGTGTGTGTTTCTGTGTGTGTGTGTTTCCCACTCCCATTGTCTTCTCCCATCTTGCCCTTCCCTTTTGCTGTGTAGCAGTGTCCTCCAGATTGAACCATTCCATCCTGCATGGAAACTCATTAAGACAGAAAGTAAGCAACTCAAATAGCTTTAGGAAGCTCCTGAAACTGACCAGATTCACTGCTCCCCTTCCACCCCAAGTATAGAAATAGTAAAGACTACTAAAAGTCATGCTCAGACAAGCCTAGCTGTCTGGAAGAAGCAGAGATAAGACCAGCTGAAGGAGAGATCCACCAAACTAGAAGAAACAAAACCCAGCTGATTGCCTGGAAGAGGCTCAAAACAGCCACTGGAGCCACCTGAAAGGAAGCCCCCTAACATATTGAGCTGCAGTGAGCTGCAGCTTTCCAAAGCTGACTCCCATGCTGAGATGGGCTTTAGTGATGCAGCTCTCTTTGAGTCATTTCTTTCTGTAAGTAACTGCTTACCATGCTCCAATAAGGAACCCTAATAAAAACCACTGGTTCATTAAGTTGGGCTTTAGTGGTATCCGAACTTTGATCTGTTGTTTGTTCCCTATCCGGGGTGCATAAATGGTTGTTCAGGTCTCTACAAGAAAAGACTGTCACACAACACTCCTTTCTTATTTTCCTTCTACCCCCAAGCATACCATGCGGTGTCTTCCTTCTCCCTTTTCTACTGATTGAACTGGTTTTCTGACAGTTATGTACATGTACACAATTTATCCTGGTTATTTGCATCCCCTCCCCCGTATCTTCTTATCTCTCTCATCCCTCCTTCTCCCTACAAGTTTTTTTTTTATCAGCTCGTGCATTTTTGTTTTGTTTGACCCATTGATTTTAACCAGGGCTATCTGTGTGACTACAGAACTATCCACCGTAGCCCGGCTGGCTCACCTTAGGTACAGGACTGAAGAAAATGACTATCCCTTACCCAGAATCTATCAGTAGCTAGTAGTTGGCAGAGACAGTAGGCCCCCATGGACCTTTTCTTATCCATGGCTGGCTGTTGATAAGCCCAGTCTTGTGCAGGCCAGGTACATGCAGCCTCCTCTGCAGTGAGATCATGTTCGCAGTGGCATTCTGGTGCTCTGGAGATAGCGTTTTTTGCAGCCCTTCCCCGCCTCTCCTGCCTGAATTCATTCTGTTCCTTCTTCCTGGGTGTTCCCTGAACCTTAGAGAAAAGAACATAAAAATGATCTGTCAAAAAAAACTTAATTAAAATTTTTAAAGTAAATTTAAACTAATGAAGCCTCGCTGTTGTTGCTGTTGTTTTAATTACACTTTTCAGAAGGGAGAATCTTTTGACTTGTGTAGGCCTGAAATGTGCAGAATGTAATTGCTTAGGATTCCCTAAACTGCATTCCATGAGCCCGCACTATAAGATACCAGTGCAGCTCATTCTTCTGAGAAGTTACACATTTCATTTGGGGACGGTTAAGGCAAATGTAAACCTTCAATTCATCCTGTACCCCTTACCCCGGGGTGGGGGTGGGGTGAGGTGGGGTGGGGGCGCTGGTATGCCTTGGTCCAAATGCCAGATATGCTGGCCAGGCAGAGAGAAAAGAAAGGGAGGTCTCACTCAGTCTTCCTGCCACTTACTGCCCCATCACTCAGTGACTGATCCGGCCCCACTGTAGCTTGGCTCTTGCAAAAAGTCTCCTGGTGCAGAAATTAGACCTGGAAACAATGGCAGCTCCAGAGTAGGGGGAGAAAGAAGCTGGGCCCACACGCCACACCAGAGGTCAAAATGTTGACTGTGTGGAAGGTGGCGGGGTCCTGTGGGGGAAATGCGGAGGAGGGACAGTCCCTGCTTGCCCTTGGTGGCGAATCCAGCTAGGGCTGCAGAGCTTTGCGGATTCCCAACAGATGATGCTGCGGATCTAACGTCTTTGCGGGGGAAGCTCATCAGCTCGAAAACGGCATGAAAACCTGACGCGTGGAAAAAGAACAAAGGAAAGTCGAGAGGCTCATGTATATCAAAGGAAAAGGACTCGAAGAAATACTGGGGGAAAAATGTTTCAGCCCTAAATGCTTTGGAATCTGAGGTGCTGATGCAGCCTGCGTCGTCGCAGCTGTGACTTTGAATGTCGCCTTCTCGTTAACTGACGCTTTGATACCACGGCCTTTTGAAGTATCTTTTTATATATTTGTGATTTACTTGGGCAGCGGATAGAACTTGCTGTGGCTGCTGTTTACGTTCACGTAGGACTCTGCAGTTTGGGAAGGGAACAGGCAGGTCCGTGGGCGCCATCTCCTGGTGATTCCGTGGAACTTTGGCAAGGAGATGTGAGAAGATGAAGTTCATTTGGTTCAGCAATTTTTATTCAAGTTTACCCCCTTAGGTACAGTCATCAAACTTTAACCTTAGCCAACATCTCTGGGAGGAGTCCGTAATACTAAAAACCTGGGTTCCACCCACAGAGTTTCTGATTTACTGGGTCTTGGGTGGAGCCCAGTAGTTTGCATTTCTAGCGAGTTCCCAGGCAGGCTGGCAAAGGTGCTACTCTCAGAACCACTTCCTTGTACACAAGTCACTGGGCAGGACAAGAGAGCACTTTACTAAATCGGGCGCCAGGTCGCCCTTATTCTGTAGTAGAAGGACACTGGGAGATGAGCAAAATGAAAAACGTTGCTCTGGCCAGGGTATTGTAACAAGAGAAGTGTCCCCTCAAACACCACTAAGCTCATGAGTGGGGCCCATTTAACAAAGATTAACAGGAGAAAACATACCCGTTTATATGATATGGGTTTGTGTGGCCTGAGAATCTTCAGAGATGGCAATCCACAGGAGTGGGAAACCTGTGTGTTATTTAAAGAATTGTTTTTTTTAATTGATTTTCTAAATTATGTATGTCTGTATGCAGGAAATCGGGATTATCAGAGGAATGGACGGCCTGGAGCTGAAGTTACGGGTGGTTGTGAGCCACCTGATGTGGGTGCTGGGAATCAAACTCTGGTCCTCTAAAAAAGCAAATGTGCACTCTTAACCTCTCGACCATCCCCGCAGACCCAAAAACCTGTGTGTGTTTTAATGTGTAGGTCTGAAAAAGAGTGGACAGTGAAAGGGAGCAGAGTGGGACAGGAGCTCTGTTCTAATAATAAACTAGGGGAAACTCAGCAAGTCTCATTGGGATTCTCATTGAGACCTCTGCATCTTTAGCTTCTTTGTTCCCAGTAAAGAATGAAGACCTATCCCATGCCCTGCCTGGGAGAAAGGCCAGAGTAGTCTTTGTAAGTTTTGGGATTTTTGTCAAGAGAGGTGGGAATGGACAAAGGATTCTGTTTTATCAAATGCCCAGCTGCCCATATTTAGGGAGTGTGTCCTGAACTCCAATCAAGGTCATGAACACAAGTCTCTTACCCAGAAGCCAGTGCACGTTCCTTTACAATGTTTTGAGCTTTAACCCTAATATGAGGCAGATGCCAGTCACTCCTGTACAGCCACCTAGGAGAGAAAGCAAGGCTCCTCTGAGTGCTGCTGAGATGGCTGACTCAGCAAGCAGTCCCCCACTGCCTTCTGATTTCATGCACTCAGCAGCACTCATCACCCAGGCAAGTAGCTAGGCACAAACGCCCAGTGGTACAAGCATGGCCTATGAGACTTTGATGGCTAGAAGGACTGAGCAGCGGGCAGCGGCAACTGCAGGAAAGCGAGGCCTTTTGTTATTGCTTTCAACCATCTGGTGCCTTCTTCTATGGGCCCTGAGGGAAGGCTCTTTGGGTTTGGCACTGCAGTGCAGTCACACCCCTTAACTTCCCCTTTCTTATTATTTCCTTTGCCTACTCTAATTATATCCCCACCTCCCCCCCCTCTCTGACCTTTGCACCTTTTGTGTCATCTACCCCAGCCTCTGAAGCCCCTCACCATCACCACTTTGAACGACTTGGACTCATCCATCAGGATTCAGCTTAGATTTTGGGGGGTGGGACCATTTTCTTCACCATCATCAATTTCATGACTAAAAACCCTACAATGAAAGACAGATTAATTAGAGAGATGAGTACAAACTTACTTAATGAAAGTTTTGTGTAGCACAAGAGCCTTCAGAAACTAAGACTCCAGAGGGCGCTGTAGCTTACATACCCACTACTTGGGAGATAGGGGCAGTGGCATCCAGAGTCCAAGGTCACCCAAGTCATCCTCAACTACATAGAGGATTCAGGGTCAGCCTGAGCTATATGTGACCTGGGAGAGAGATGGGGAAAGGAAGACTGAAGGGAAGGCAGGAGGAAAGGAGGAAGGGAAGGGAAGTAAGAGTCCGCAGAACAGGAAAATCTGTGTGTTCTTATGAACAATTATGCAGAAGTGTAATTAGAGGATAAAGGGGTGTGAGCAATGGTAAACTGTAGGGAGCGTGGCCAGGCCTGTTCACTCAGACATTTTTGTGCTCTTCTGTGTCTCTGGAGATAACAATATTGCATCCCTCTAGACCAAAGGAGACCCACTCTGTCACGAGGGTTTTATGAACTATTTTAAGGGCTAGCCAGTTGGACTTATAGAGTACTCAGGAGGTAGAGGCAAGAGTGAGAGAGGAATCCATTTTAGAGTCCATGACCTGCTTCTGTTGGTTTTCCAAGATGCCAAGATGCTGTCTTCCAGAGTGGAATGCCCAGAGACAACCAACCTCCACAGCAGCTGAGTTTATGGCAATTCATTCTGGCACTGCCTAGTTCATGGCAGTGTCTTCTCTAAACCTGGCCCCAGGAACCGTAAGCCTGGCCCCCCAGGATCTCTGACCTTTTCGTTTTTGTCCTTTCACTTTTAGTACAGCAGCCATAACATTATATGCCCTCAAGATTAAAGGAGTTGGGGGAACCCCTTCTTGAATATCTTCCAAACAGTCCTGCAGTCTGTTCTCTAGCAAGTCACATGCAATGCTTATGACAGGAGACGACAAGTGTATCCCTTGTTTTTCTCCAGCTTCAGCCTCCAAAGTGGAGACCCTTTCAAGGTTCTCATGATAATCCAGAAGTGGTAGCTTACGTCTGTAAACAAAATATTTGGATGGTGGAGTCAGGAGGATTGCTGTGAGTTCAAAACCAGCCTGGCCTACAAAGTACGTTTCAAACTAAACTGAGCTACAAAGACTCTGTCTCAAAACAACCAGCCAACTGATCACACATATACACATACGTCACACAAAACAAAGCTCAGAAGAGACAAGCTCATCCCAGTCAAGAACAGAGTAGTTTTTGTCACTCAAAGGGACCCTTGAGAATAACCGAGGAATCGAACCCTGAAACCCACCCTACATTACATGTTCCCCATGGCCTTAATCGACCCTGCAGAGTTAGTGTCCAAATTGTTTCAGATTTGAATTTATATATCCTTAAGACAGAGTCTGTCCCTGGAACTCACTATGTAGCCCATGCCAGCCTGCCAACACGTGACAATCATCCTACCTCAACCTCACATGTGCTGGGATTACAAACATTAGCCACATTGCTGACTGGAAATCTAACTTGTTAACTAGCCCAACTAACAAAGAGATGTCTATCCACAGATATGTCCCTATAGCTTTCAAAGAATTCCCAAAAGAGAAAACCAAATACTCATTTATTTTGAGTGAAGATTTCTCTATAAGGTCCAGGGCGCCTATGTTTCTTTCATCATAGGATTTCTGACTTGTGCCGAAATGCCCATGTGTTACTCCATCTGGCTCTGAAAGCAACAGGTTTTAGTCAAAGAAGACTGAGGGGTGTACATTGAACTAGAAAGCAACTCTGTTTTAGCTCCTTCTGTCACAGACAGCTTAGAATGAGGTCTATGCTCTATGCCCCTAGGCTTCTATAGAACTCTGGGACTCTAAGGACAGCTAAAAGAGCACGGAGTTCATGGGCCACCTTTAATCAGGGATGTGCTGCAGCCTTCCTAACAGAGAAGAAACTATATTTAAAAACAACTCTCAAGCTCCTGAGTGAGTAGAAAAGGTCGTTTCAGTATCTAATGAGTAACGGCCATTTGGTTGTGTTGCACAGGAGTGCTACACATAGGTGTGTGATGTCATCTGGGACACATTATCAGGAGACATGTGCCTAAAGGGGCAGAAGCTATGGAGCATTTCTAAGCTTGAGAAATGAATCAAACTGACTTTCCAAAGTCCTCTGGGAACACACATAGAAACATGACCAGGGGGGCATCCTCTGCGCAGCTATGATCAATTCCCAAAGAATTTTCTGGGGATTTACAGCCAGGCAGGCCACTCTCTGACCCAATTATACAACTAACTCAAAGACAGACACTCATTTCCAGGAAATGTATCAAGCTTGAATCACAGTCACTATAATAAGTTTAAAAGAAAAGGGCATGAAACTCTACAGATGAAACTTATTTTGTCCAGTTCTGGAGTTATTTGCCAGGCATCAACCTTGAAGAGCTCTCTCCCTTTCTTCATAACTTCTCAAAAAGACCCTTGGTTTGCTACTGACAATACCGGGAATGAAGAGGACCATGTGTTGTTCCAACGGTAATTGATGTCATTGAACTGGAATCCCAGCTTGATCTCTTTACTACATGACCATTTCTGGGAAAGCTGTCTAATGTTTCCGTCTTTTGGTTCATTATTTTGTTATTGGGGGTACACATGGAGTTCTGAGGACAGCTTCAGGGAGTCAGTTCTCTCCTCCAGTCTGACTGAGGCAGGCTCTTTCTTCAGTTCAATCCTCCCACCTTATTGGAGCACGTTCATGTGTTTCTGCCTACCTGTGTTCTCCAGGCTGGCTGCCCGTGAAGCTTCTAGGCAATTCTCCCATCTTGCTGTAGGAGTGTTGAGATTACAGATACATGTTTTCTAGCACATCAGATTTTTTTTAATGTGTGTCCTGAAGATAGACCTGAGGTTGTCAGGCTTACATAGCACACGCTTAGACATGTTGAGTCATCTCATCTGCACTGTCTAACTTTTTGGAGACTTAGTTTTCTCACTGTAAATGATACCAGTGTCATCTACCTTTCCAACAGTTACACAGGTCGATGTGGCCAGATGGGTTAATTACCTTCTTCCCTGCACTAAAAATTCCCCACAATGGTTATATCTAGAGGCTAGGATGTATCTCAGTGGTTGGAATAGTTCTTGGCCTGCAGAATCCTGGCACCCATCTGCAGCACCATGTTACCTGGGTGTGCTGGTGCACTCCAGTAATCCCAGGACTCAGAGGGTCAAGATAGGAGGATTAGAAGTTCAAAATCAGGGCAGAGGAAATGTCTCAGGGAATGAGGAGCTTGCTACACAAGCTTGAGAGTTGGAGTTTAGATTCCAACATCTACTAGGGCAGCCACTTGGGACCCCAACTGTCAGGAGGCAAAGACAGATTCCCCAAAGAAAACCTACTATCTAGATTAATGTGGGTTCAATAAGAGACCCTGCCTCAATAAATGAGGTGGAGAGCTCTCAAAAAATGCACACATGCATCTGTACACTATACATGAGAACACACATGTACACATACACACACACACACACACACACACACACACACACACACACACACACAAGTTTGAGATTATCCTTGGCTACAGAAGGAGTTTGAGGCTAACTTGGGATACAGGAACTCTTGTCTCCAAAAAAGAAATAAGTGATTCCATCTACCTACAGTGTCCTCATGAAAAATGAATGAGTGAGCACAGGTAGAAGGCAAGCCTAGTGTGTGTATTAAAACCTCCAATAGCGTTGGCTTTACTTTCATATGTCAAGAGCTATGTACACTGAACAGTCTAGACATGTAGCACAATACACATATCCTCTCGTTTTTTTCTCTCCACTATTCTATTGGCAGACTCCCAGGGAAATGTTAGGCTGTATTATTTAATACCTCTCATTTGCCAGTCTCCCTCATAAATCAGGATTGCTACAAAAGACCGTTCTGTTATCTTCACAGATACTGACACTTGTGTTTGATTTCCTAGTGGAACTGTTTCAGACTGGCTGACCCTAATCCTAGCAGAAATAACTTCTAAAACCTCATGACAAAAATATAGTCTTTCAACTTACTCTCCCCAAATGAGAGCTACACCCTCACCCCACTGGCCCCTCAGATGTGTCCAATCATAGCCTCAGAATTAAGAAAGCAGTCTGTTTAAATCTGGCATATGAAGCTGTAAAAGAAGGGGGAAAATGAGGTCCTGGATTTTGCTTCAAGGAGTAGGAGGAAGAAAAGCTATCATCGGCTAGTTGCTAGGAGGGAGCAAGCGCTCATCCCTAAATACAAGTCAGTGGGAAAAGCAGGAAAGGTTTGGGGAAAGAAAATAACTTTAACCTCAAATTAATTAATGAGCAAAGTATCACATGGCAAGAATGTGGAAGGGGAATTCTAGGAGGAAGGAAATGTGAGAGCAAAGATTTACCTTCTAGAAAGCACAGGACATAATACCAGGAAACGTGTGTCATCTTCCCAAGCTAGAACTTAGGACAAACAAAAATTAGTACAGAGGCTGGGGCTGTGGTTATCTCAGCTGCTGAGCTCCTACTTAGCACACACAAAGCTCACACATGCACACACACACACACACACACACACACACACACACACACACACACACGGGGAGAAAGCGGGGAGAGAGAAACTGAGAAACTTGGGGTTGGGGAGGGAGAGAGAGGAGGGAGAGGAGGTTAAGATTTGAAATTTTTTTAAATTGAAGATATTTAGAAAAGAGCTGGGAGATGATTAGAATAAATAAAGGAGAAAACCAGAAAAGCTAAATGGATAATAATAAAATAGCCTAAGTGATGCTATTCTAGAGTGGTAAACCTGACAATATATAAAAGCTAAGATTGAAACAAAGAAGCTAGAAGGAATACCTAATAGGATAGATGAGAAATTAAGTTATTATAGTAGCAGTATAGGAAAGACATTAGATGTAAAATGTACAAATCTTGATCAGTGATTTGATTTGGATGTGAAAAGAAATTAACTAGCCCTCGATTTGAAAGATCTTGTACCAAGCTGCTTACAAAAAAAAAAAAAAAAAAAAAAAAAACCTGGCTCTTCCAAGAAATTATCAAAGCTAAGTGTGATGGTACAAGCTTGAAATTCCAGTTCTTTGGAGGTAGATGAAGGAGGATCAAATGATCATTCTCTGTTGCTTAATGAGTTCAAAGCCAGCCCTGGCTACATGAGACCCTGTCTGAAAAAAGAAAGAGGGTGGTAGATGTTAGGGAAAGGAAAGAGGAGTGGAGAAAGGAACAAGAGAGAGAGAGAGAGAGAATGATGCCTTTTGTTTATCTTTCTGAACAAGCTATAATAGTGTGCCATTTCTGACGACCCATTTGAAATTGCAGAGGTAGGAATGGCTTTCTCTGTTATTCACACACAGGAGTACTGTCTATGGAAATGATAGGCTTTTGGATAGTGGATGGAAGAGAAAAGGATGATAGACCCTGAGGCAAAGGAGGGAGTAAATCTCTTCCTTTTTCAGGTTTGTTTGGACAGTCTGTCTCTTGTTGGTAAAGGAGTCAGAAATGGGTAACAGGAGGCATTTCCCAATCACAGTATATCATCCCTCAGGACAGGGCTGGGCTTTTTGTTTTGTTTTGTTTGTTTTTTGAGACAGGGTCTCTCTGTATAACCTTGGTTGTCCTGGACTCGGTTCATGGTCCATGCTGGCCTCAAACTCACAGAGATCCTCCTGCCTCTGCCTCCCTGAGTGCTGGGATTAAAGGCGGGCGCCACCTCGCCTCGCTGTTTTTTATTATTATTCACTGACATGTCTCTAGGGTCAGAAGGAGTCCCTAGCAAAGAGTCTTTAAAAGAAAAAAAAAATGGTGTGAAACAAATAAGGAACACACTTAGCACCTCTGATCTTCACACACAAACAGACATACCACTCTCTCTCTCTGTCTCTCTGTCTCTCTGTCTCTCTGTCTCTGTCTCTCTGTCTCTCTCTCTCTGTCTCTCTCTCTCTCTCTCTGTCTCTCTCTCTGTCTCTCTCTGTGTCTCTGTCTCTGTCTCTCTCTGTCTCTCTCTCTGTCTCTCTCTCTCTGTCTCTCTCTCTGTCTCTCTCTCTGTCTCTCTCTGTGTCTCTGTCTCTGTCTCTCTCTGTCTCTGTCTCTCTCTGTCTCTCTCTCTCTCTTCCTCCCTCCCTCCCTCTCTCCCTCCTTCCCTCTCACACCAGGCATATAGACTATTCATTCTTCCAATCCCTCCCATGTTTGCCAAAAAATAAAAATAAAACACCTGAAACATCAAAGAGCCCATTGTGAATTCTCATACCCTTGCAAAGTTGTTGGGGTGGTTAATTGCAGAAGAATTGACTAAGGAAACAGAAACTATCTAAACCAATTTATTTATGAAGCCAAACACATTGGTCACATGCTGAAGAAAGAGGCTGCAGTAAGGCATGTGTAACTGCTTGGCTTCTTTCCTCCATCTTGTTTTGTGTGTATAGACTCACAGGATCAGAGACGCCTCTTGTGTCCATAGAGGACTGCACCCAGGACTCCCTGTTGGTATCAAAATGTGGATGCTCAAGTCCCTTACATAAAATGACAATATTTGCATATAACCTACATACATACTCCCTGTACTTTAAATCGCCTCTATGTTGCCTATAATATATAATACTATACAGATGCTACTTAATTATTATACCATAGTGGTCAAGGAGTGATGATAGGCAAAAGCCTGTACATACTTAATACAGATGCAATTTTTATAACTTATTTTTCAATTCACATCTAGTTAAGTACATAGACAAAAAAACAACCCTGGGTAGAGTAGGCCAAATATATATTCATCTACAGTCTACAGCCTTAAAATATGAATGGTGGTGTGGAGTGATGATTCTCTGTAAAGTGCTTGGCACATACATGTCAGGAGCCCGTGTAAAATGTCTGGACATGGTGGCATGTGCTTATGATCTAGGAGCTCAAGTCATAAGTCAGTAGCCTGTCAGCCTATGTCACTTGGCGAGTTCTAGGTCAACTGGGAGACCCTGGTTCAAAACACAAAATGGCTAGTGCCTGAAGAATGGTGTCCACAGTTAACCTCTGGCCTATATACTCAAACTCACACACAGGCAACACACACACACACACACACACACACACACACACACACACACACACACACACATATATATATATATACATATATATATATATATATATATATATATATATATTAGTTAAATATGAATGGTAGATATTTGCCCCTTAGAGACTGGAATAGTTTCCAGAATCAAGTACATTTATCTGGGTACTGTAAGAGGTTACCACACAGCCATTTTTGAAGAATCTGAGGAATGAATTCTAGAAACCATTAAAAACATCACAAGGCATGGAAGTTGGTGTGGAGAGAGGACATCAAGGTAGGTTCTTTGGACAAACTCCGAGCAGTAAAAGGATATTATTCCACGCACAGTTCATGAGTCAGGCTAGTGTTGACATCAGAAGCCTTTAACGTCAGGCCCACCCATCCGGACTCCTTAAATGAAATAGTGTTTTCCTTTCCTACTTCCTGAGACCTAATCATGGCTTCCTTGGGTTGGTAGCATCAGTTTGCCTAAAAGTTCATAAGATTAAAAGGATGTTTCCTTTTCAGAAAGCTTCTCCTAAATGGCTAAATGTGACTTCAAGCCTTGAGTTTCAAACCAGATAATACTCGGGGGATGACGTGCCCAACTCTATTTAGTATTATTACGTGCCTGCTGCATGCACCAGGGGAATACTGCTCCAGGAGTAAATAAGGCTGTCTGTCTCTGCTGAAGTGCAAGCACTATTTATATGTATATAAGAACGTGTGTAAGTATCAGACATGTGAGCAAAATGGGGACAGCATAAAATGACAACATCTTTAAGTCAAATCGCATGCTCCAGCCCACAGTCTCCCTCATCTCACCTGAAGTCAATTCTGTCCCTCCAGCTTCTCGGTCCCTAGAATTGGATTTTTCCTCATGTGAACTTGTAGTCCCAGATATTCAAGAGGCTAAAACGAAGGTATCGCTTTGGCCCAAAAGTTTGATGCCATCCCGGGTAGTGAGACACATCCATCTCAAAACAAACAAAGAACATTTTCAGGCCGGTTGTGGTGGCACCTGCCTGAAACCCCAGTTCTTGGGAGCCATAGGCAGATGAATCTCTGCAAGTTTGAGTCCAGCTTGGTATACTAGTGAGTTCAATATAGCCAAGGCTATGCAGTGAGACTCTATCTCAAAATATTTTTTTTTAGTTCATTCTGCTTCCTCTCTTTCTTTCAAATTCTATACCTGATATGACAGGTCCTATGGAATCTTCCATAAAGCAAGTTGAGAAATCCACAGCTTCTCAAAGCCCTCATGAGTATTGCAATGTCCATACTGGGCTGACATCATTAGACTCCTGACTGGCCTCTATAAGCTTCCCCTTGCCTCTCTTCCTCACACCACTCTCATTTTTATCCACAACAGAACAGCCAGTATCATCCTTTAATATAAACTGATCATAGCCAGGTGTGGTAGAGCATACCTGTAATCCCATCACTCACGAAGCAGAGGCAGGCAGATCTCTGTGAGTTCGAGGCCAGCCTGGTCTACAAAGAGAGTCCAGGACAGCCAAACTTACACACACACACACACACACACACACACACACAAACCTGTCTCAGGGTGGGGTAGGGGGACTAAAAAATACACTGGTCAGATTGTGTCATATTTTCTGCTTAATACTCTCTTGTAAATTCACATATCAGGGGGAAAAAACAAAAACAAAGTCCTTACAGTGGCATACCAGACGTGAGATGACAATGACACTATCGTTCCTACTTCCTGTCTTACTGCTCTTGGTGTCAGCCATATTTGTCCTCTTGGAAGTTTTTGGAACAAAAGATACCTCATATCAATAGATAGAGAGTGAGTAGATGATAGATAGAAAGATGGTAGATAGAAGATAGATAGAGAGATAGATAGAGAGATAGATAGAGAGAGAGAGAGAGAATTGATAGATCATACTCGGTCTGTGAGGTATTTTATAACATGTCACAGTAGCCTGTTTACTCTCTTTGTGTGTGTATGTGGGGCATGAGGAGACTATTCCTAGGGAGATGTGAACAAATACCTACCAAATCCAGAGAGGGAACTAAGGACATCACTATAGTAATGATATCACCAAACTCTAACTTGGCAAACCAATGAGTTTATCGGAATTCTTTATAAAAGTATTGCTCTTATTAAAAATGACATACCATGCAATCAATATGATACAGAGAGATTTATTTGGGGACAAGGGAAGGAGAAAGGAGTTGGAGTGGGCTATCAGGGTAGAGAGATGGGGTTGAGGTGGGGGCTCCCTTAGAGAAAATGCGAGAGAAGTGCAGGAGTAAGAGAGTGATGAGGTAACAAGTTGGCCCTTTTATAATCTGGCACATACCTGGTGGTGGCAGGTGATGATATCATAACTCTCTAGGCAGCCGGGGGGTGGGGGGGCAGGCTTGTGAAGTTGCTTATATGGTAACAGTGTGAACACAGGGTTATTTATAGGAGCATGGACAACTCAAAGACAACCATATTAAATACCACCCCAGCATGGATGGCAACTGTTCAAAGGTGGAACCCTGGAGCTCTCTGCACAACTTATAGGAAGTGGGGCATGTTAGAGAATCTTCTCGTCTCAATGGTCTTTGCTTCTTATACAAAGTTTAGGAATGGTGGGGACTTGTAACTCTAGAAAGTATCATGGACATCCTGAGACTTCTGAGTTGTTTTTTCCTGAGTCTTAAAAGGCCTCCCTTTAGAACTTCCTGCATCTTCATGAAATTTGCTTCAGGATATTATCTTTCATTTCAGAGAAGATGATACATAGCAGTGTGGGAAGGTGTTTGTGGGTGGGTGTGTGGGTGCGAGTGGGGTATGTGTGTGTGTGAGTGTGTGTGTGTGTGTGTGTGTGTGTGTGTGTGTTTGCTGTTCCTTATGCTTGTTTTATTTTTGTGTATCCTAGTAGAATGAAAGCTTCTTTGGAAAAACCCACACCCATCTTTGCAATCTGTAGACATTCAATAAATATTTGTTGGTGCATAGCTTATTATAAGGAAACAGGAGCAGTAAGTACCCTGAAGTGACACATTTAAAGTACAGAAACATTGTAAAAATTCATCTGCAGCCTGGGTTACAAATTTTTTCCTACAACCAATTAAACTTCTTACATGTATGGATATCTCTTGCTTTATGGGGTCCATCTTTTTTGAAACAATGACAATTTGTAATCTATTCTGATGGTGTTGAACCCACACATAGTACCTACTTAACACTTCCCACAAGCAGATGAACATCAGAGAGTCAGCTCTTCAGCTAAATAGACAAATTCCTGGGGATCAGGCAGAGAATGGTCTGGTTGTTCTCCCAAGAATTTACATGGGGTATGCATTATTTACTCCACTATACTCAGGTGCAAGAAATGTCATGTTGCTGCTTTTTTCTTTGTTTGAGTTCTTTATTATAGTTTTGTTGTTTGGTTTTGTTTTTGTTTTGTTTGGTTGTGTTGTTTTGTGTGTGTGTGTGTGTGTATGTATGTATGTGTTTTCTGTCTTTAAATCAAATTCAATCAATTTATTTTACTCCTCTGCAACTAAGCATGAATTGAGATTTTCTGTGCTGAGTCCTAAGATCAAATTTCATGCTTCATCCACTTTGGCACTGTCAGCAGTCCTATCAACCCAGTATTGGGAGAAAATTTGACACAGGTACATGACACCTTAGACATGTCTGTTGGAGGAGGGTGCAACTGTGTTTTTAAATGCTAATTTAGTTCCATGGGCATTGTTATGAATGTTGAACTATCCCCTGTAACCCTGTAAGGAATGTTTCCCAATTATCCCTGATTGGCTAAATAAAGATGCTGAAGTCTATGACTGGGTAGAAGAGATGGAGGTGAAGTTTTAGATGCCCAGGTTTGAGTTTGAGAGAGGAGGAAATGGAAGAGGAAAAGGAGAAGAGGAGAGAGAGAGAGAGAGAGAGAGAGAGAGAGAGAGAGAGAGAGAGAGAGGAATCAGGAGAAGGCAAGATAGCACTGAGCACATGGCTATAGGAACAAACTGATAGAGCAGAAACTACCCTGGGAGTCATCAGATTGGCAAGTGATTGGTTTTTATGTGGGTTTTAAAGGTACTAGGATTAGAGTAGCTCAGAATCTGCCCAGCATAGTCCTTACAGCTTAAAAATAAATGATAGTCTTTCTGTGTCAGTCACTGGAGAACTAGCTGGTCAAAAAAAGCTACCACCTTAATAATTTACTGTACTGATTAATATAGAAAGAATAATTAATCTCTCTATAGATGTCTACCACATCCAGGTGCTCTGGTACATGACTGGTACACTCAGGAAACTTCCAATAATCAGAAAGAATTCAAGGTAAGCGTGGGTTACAAATTTTTTCCTACAACCAATTAACTTTCTTACCTATATAGGTATCTCCTGCTTTATGGGGTCAGTCTTCTTTAAAACAATGACAATTTGTAATCCTTCCTCCTCCATCATCCTGAATTCTGAAGATTTATAAGTTCAGCGTGAATGGTGTGTGTTTAAGTATAAGAGAGAGGAGGAGAGAGAGAACATATTCTATGTAACAGTACGGACCTAATCTACTTCTTTTTTTAATTTGAAATAAAATATATAAGGTAAAAATTTAACTTCAAGAATGATTATAATGTAAGATTCCAGGTACCCTGAACTCAGCCATCATAACAGTAACAGTGTTAGCTAAGCCATATGAGATTCCAGGTGGCTTGGGCTTAGCCATCATAACAATAACACTGTTAAGCAAGTTAAGAATTGCAGGCTGAAGTTAAAAATTCTCCTCTAGCCTCCAATTCCACCATGACCTCGGAATTTACTGTCCTCATCTCATCCTACTTGGAATTTACTACCTCAGACCCCCATTCACCTAAAAGGCCACCTATTGTTAGCCTATTACTTGTTAACTAACCACAGTTGCTGAGTTCTGCTTCTGTAAAGGGTATTTAAACCCTCCACTTTTACAGAACGAGGTCTTCCAACTCTTCTGAGCTTGGTGGACCCGGACAAGTCAGCTTAATAAAATTCCTTTGCTTTTGCATTGACTCTGGACTCTGACTCTCAATTGGGCATACGTACGTACATACATACATACATACATACATATGTAAATATCATACGAAAAACACAATCAAGTAGAGTATCATAGCTTATGCCTGTGATCCCAGCACCAGGAAAGGTGGGGCAAGAAGATCATGAGTTGGAGGCCAGCCTGGCCATTATAGCAATATGTTGTCTCAAAAAAAATTATAATAAAATTTCTAAACTAAATGTACAAATTTAAAGACAATACAAAGTTGAGACTTGATTCAATGGAGTAGACTTTATCAGAGAAGTGTTTCTGTAATAAGTAGTGGATTTGAATGATGCCTAGAACCAATAGGGAAAGCTAGAAACTTCCCAACAAAGAAGGGCCAACTCTCTCAATGGTATATCACAGGGGAACAAGAGAGGGCATACAATCAGGAAACAGTGAGTCATATATTGGGAAAAAGAGCTATAAGGTCAAGATGTGGGACACCACATACAGGATGTTCTACAGCATGGCAGAAAGACAAATTTATGGTGTGGAGAGTTCTTCTGGAAACCCAAGCACATCACGAATGAGTCAACGCAAGCTTAGATTCTGGGAAGAGAAATCAGGAATTAAAATGCTCTCATGAAGAATTGGTAAATGATCCCCAAAGGAAAAAGAAGACCAAATACCACAGTGAACAATCATCAATGCTGGTATTGAGTTCTCCATTCCAACTGAAACATAAGATTTTCAGTGCATTGTTCACCCAGAATACTTCAGTCACTGCATTTGCCAAATCCAATTTCTCCTTCAGCCTGGCCATAAGTGTATACACAGAGAGTCGGTGACAAAGAGAACTCTGAAGCCAACTATCCCAGTGTTCTGCCATGATAGCATACTTGGAAACACTTCTTTACCTGGGGAGTAAAAAACCCTTAAAATGGATAAGGTGGCTCAGTGGTTAAGACCGCTGGTGGCTCTTCCAAAGGACAGGGTTCAAGTCCCAGTAACCTCATGGCTGCTCACAACCATATTACTCCACTCGCAGGGCATCTGATGCCCTCTTCAGGCCTCCATAGGCACTGGACACATGTGCACAGACATACATGCAGGCAACACACCCACACACATAAAATTATTAAAGACATAGGACAAATACACAGCATTAATATCACAGTGGTGAACTTCACTGAGGGGTCTGGTGCTTGGTGACAGTTGCTAGGACTCAGGTGTGCATCTTCTTATTCCTAAGATGCATTGAATCTTTACTATGAAGTGGATGATTGTGTAAAATAGCTACAAACATTTTAGTTATAGCACAGGTGATTAAGATGTGTGATCAAACTGAGTAAAATGTCATTTGTTTTAATAAATTAAATGCATTTATTTCTCCCAGGGTGCTTCTCTACAAAGAGCTACTGATCTCTGATTCTTTGTTGGATGTTCAAATGGAATGGATTTTTCCACAGTCCCTCCTGACCTGTGAGGGAAATACTTACTTAAGCAAACAAGTTTAATGCCAACAAAACAAAACACCATGCCATGTGAGGAGAGAGAAAGCCATGATTTTGACTTGAGAAAAGAAATGACTTTGTGGAAAGAACAGCATTTTAGCTGGCAATTAAAAGATCAATTGAATTGTAAGAAGCAACAGGAGCATTGCAAACTGAGTAATACTAACAGAGCAATGAGATGCGAAAGTACAGGGTTAAATTGAAGAACTAGCAATTCATTCTGTGGTTGGAGCAGTGGGCACTGGGGAGATGGTGGTGGAAGATGAAACAAGACTATGGAGAAGCATGAATCTGAGACTCCGGAATGGTAGCCAACCCAGAATCGCATTCCTGACCAATGACAACCTCATCTGAATAAGTAGGTGGCTTCTTGCGTCTGCTTTGAAGGATAGCATTGGCTACGATGCTTAAGCTCTCAGACTACTTAAAACCAAATTAGTTCATTCTACTTGATAATCACAAATGATAATCTTAGAATCGTTGTAGAAGAAAACCCAGCACCAATGCGTTGAGAAATCAGGCTTCAGACCACAAAATGACATGGCGCACCCACAGAGGAGGAGGCTCAGCCATGCTGGCCAGTTGGTCAAATGAGACTGCTAAGTAGGAAGGCAAACTCTTCCAAGAAAGCACATTGGGAAACTCTGTCTCTCGTGTAAGCAGTTGAAATCTTCCCTTCCAAGATCAAAAGAATGTGGAAATGAGATGGGCTGGATCTCAGTATGGGAAGAGTCCAGTACAGAGCCCTGTGAGGCTACAAGGCAGAGAAACCAAGAAAGAAGGCCTGTCCACTCTACAGCCTTGATTGAGGTTTCCAAAAATACCTGGTGTTGAGTCCCATCCACAGAGTAAGGCAGAATTGCTGCAGCTGAGCCCTGAAAGTGGGGTTCTCTCTCTCTCTTTTTTTTTTTTTTTAAGAACTTAAATGATTTGCATGCACAATTAGAAATGAAGTTTTCAAATCTAAAGAAAGCTGGATCCTGTTTATTAGAAAGAGATATGCTGTAATTAGAGGAGTGGCCCTGCCATCTTAAAATTTAATATATGATTGGTCCTTACCTCCTTGCTGTCCATCAAGTTCATCTGTTACTGTGCATCTATCCAGAGTTGAGCATGCGCAGTCCCTTGCTGTGCTCTCGTGTTGTTTGCCAGCTGTGGATCATGATTATGGACTTCTCTCAGTCTCAGCCCAACAAGCCTTCCCTGATAGAGCATTGAACACCCTTCTCCTGGGGTTGCTCTCACCCTGTCTCTTAAAGGTCTCATGCTAAGGGGAAGTTCAAAGGGATTTGTTTCTGCACAGCTGCAAGTCTCTGTGTCATTTATTTTGTGTGGTACCAAAATGTGGGCAGGTAGTTCATGCTCATAAACTCAGCACTAAGGTGGCTGAGACAGGAAAAGCACCATGAGTTTGAAGTCAGCACAAGCCATGGTTTTAGGTCAGCCTGGATTACGGGGTGAGACTCTGCCTCAAAAACAAAGTAAAGCAACACAGAGGGTATGAGATATTGAAGAAGGCGGGAGTGGGGGATGGGGAGAATCCAAGATGATGGCGCCAAACAAATACCCTGTTTGATCAGCAGGACAGTGGTAATTGTACAGTGACCTAAGGACCTATCTGAGATATAGAAGAAGGAGGAGGAGGAGAGGGAAGAGAGGGAGGAGAATAAATTACAATAAAGTGGACACAGAAACACATAGTGGTAGTCCACGAGGATTTGGAAGCCTGATATAAGAAATGAATATAATTATAACAGAGAGAATACATGCATGAAATTCTCAAAGAATCATTTTTTTAAACTTCCAAAAATGTGAGTTTGAGAGGCAAGAGCAGCTAGGTATGTGGTCCACATCTGTAATCACAACACTTGGGACACAGAAGCAGGAGGTTTAGGACTTCACACTCATTTTCACTACATGGCCAGTTTAAGGCTAGGCTGGCTACATAAGACTCCATTATATGCCAACACTCGGGAAACAGAGGCCAGCCTGGTCTACAAAGCAAGTACAGGACAGTCACAGCTATACAAAGAAACCCTGTCTAAAATAATAATAATAATAATAATAAATTTTTTTAAAGACTCAATTACAAAATATCAAACATAGGGCTGGAGAGATAGCTCAGTGCTTAGCAGCACTGGTTGCTCTTCCAGAGGGCCCAGGTTCAAATCCCAGCTCCTACATAGCAGCTCACAACTGTCTATAGCTCCACTGCCAGGGGATCTGGCACCCTCACACAGACTTACATGCAAACAAAACACCAATGCACATAAAAAGAAATAAATCTTATTTTTAAAAAATCAAAAATAAATACATGACTAAACAAACAAAACCACAACTGCAATGGAATTCCCTTCCAAAGAGATCTGTGGACCACCTAAACAAATATACATAAGTATTTATTGACTTATCTGGGTAAAGTATAAGTAAACATTTACGTGAAACACCAAAATAAAACAGGGAAAAAGAGGCCCCAGAGCACTACACGTGTGCATTATTTTTTCTGTTGATAAAGGAATCAGTATAATATAGGAAAGTATCTCGAGATAGTCTTACCTGTCCCCTAGCCCAAAGCCCCACACTCAGGCAAGTACCCTTTGCAATTTACAATCCCATGAAATTCCTGAGCTTAACCCCTACCTCAGGAGATTTTAGTGGAGAAAACACTGAGCTCTTTTAACCCCACTTGCTCTTATTTTATTTATTTTTCTGCACTACATAGTCCAGGCAAGTCCTTGTGTGCATGTTTCACATACTGCACAGACCTGCAGTTTTTAACAACCACGCTGGAGGTCACTAAACCTATGGAATCTCCCGTGGGCTTTCGCCCCTTTCCTGATCACTCAAACACTTCATCTCTCCCACATGGAGCCTTGGGCCCTGGTGGAATTTCTACAACCATGGCCAAACAGACACCATGACTACAGACTCTCATCAGTGGCACAGGAAATGCACTATCTAAACAAGCCCAAGCCTCAGACTCATTGTACAAAAGGACAATAGAAAGTCTCACCCTTTGTAAAAGACAGAGTTACTAATAACCTCACTATAAGAAGCATTCCGTGGCTTACTCGTTTAAATTGTTTTCAGCTAAGTCCGGAGACAAGGATTTACACAATGAAAGCTCCACCATGTAGAAGTAACCGTGCAATTCTTTCTTTCTTGGTGCTGGCACAGGCCCGATGGCCACTAGGTGGCAACGGCAACCTAAAAAACAAGGCGAATGCTCCTAGAATGGGTAGAATGAGCAAACTCCCAAATAATTGTCCAGCCTGACTCACAGCCATAGAACAGGCTCCAAGTAATTCACTCTCTTGATTGGCTAGATTCTCACTATAATAGTAGTGAAATGATGGAGGGGGTGCTGGGCTTTGTTTTGAAAGCGGGATCATGATAGAGCCCAGGCTGTCAAAGAATCAGCAGGTTACCCCAGCTGACCTCAAACTCAACATAGCTTTCTCTGCATCAGTCTATCAAGCACTGAAATTGCATATGTAATCATCCTTCAGAGACTACTACCCATTTGCCTGGCTAACAAAGGCACTGGAATTCCAGCGCTTACATATCCTTTTCTTAAATGCACACACGAAGTCCATATACTTCTATGTATTAATATTTAAACGTTTCCTTGCATTTCCTTTTTCTAGTCATTCTTTACTTTTGAAGGCAAGAAGAGTAGTATCAGCATCTTCCTTAGTTGCACCAGGCAACAATGCTGGTCTACCCACTGACCACCCACAGTACAAAGAGTCTCTACCACATACTTATTTCTTTTTTTTTTTTTTTTTTTTTTTTTTCTATTCTGTGTTGAAGCTACTTTTGTATGCATCAGCTCTTTTTAAGTTCTCTCGAGGAAAGGAAGGAGCCTCCCTGATCCTTTGATTGTTTTCAGTGGTACCTAATATAGTGTCCTCTTTGTGTTTTTATTTCTTCCAACTCAAAAACTATACCGTTACCATTTTAATATGGCCTAATTATGGTCTGGAGGAACAAACATCTTACAGACAATCAGTGAAGGAACATGAAAATTTAAAAGGAAGCTAACTATACCATTGTCTCATAGAGATACTGAGGGACAGATTGCATGGCCTTGCCTAAGCTGCACAGTAGGACAGCTTGGAGAACATATTTCCCCCGTCCTTAACAAGCCGGGTTGTCCTAAGTGTTGAGTCCAAAACAGTCCCCAAATTGACAGTGTTGCTGGCAGTGTCGGAAGATGATGGGCCAGGCCCAGTTCAGGCCAGATTCTTATCAAGGAAACAGAAATTTAAACTCAGCATCCCTCCGAAGCCTCATGGTGTGGGTTTCTGTTTGGCAGGACAGTGGCCACTTTTCTTCTTTAGTCTCAACAGTCAACTGCCTTGGGCAAAGTGCCAGTTATCCCAGATACCCTGCATCAGCTCAAAAACCTCCACCCTTCTGACTACCATACAAATTTGCTCACTTTCCCACCAAGCCGCTGCTCTCAACTCTCTAAGCAGCTTGGCAGTCTGTCCCCAACACACTGTTTTTTTTATCCAGAGAGTGGTCTCGTTCCGTGGTTTTGCTGTATCCATTCACACTGAGAAGATCAATTCACTTTAAAAATAAGAAAAATTTAATGTCACCTGACTCATGGGGATTTGCATTTGCCTTTTTAGTTGTAAAAGAATCTGACATGGTACCTGTTCCCTTAAAAACCTTCTAAATTCAGTGTTGGAACTCAGAACATGATATCCCAAAGCACAGCGCGTGGACACGCTGAGTGTTTTTAATTGGAGAGTGTTCGAAAGACTCCAGAAGCAAGGATGCCCTGACTCTCTCCTGTCTCCCTGTCTTTTTGCCTGACATTCTTCTTCCTAGACAATTGATGGACAGCAGAAGTAAGGAGCTGGGGAGATAGCTCAGATTGGAAGGTGTCTGCCTGACAGAAACCACTCGCTTGAGCACTAGTGAGGGAGAGGCAGGGACATTTGAGGATTCAACATCATAGGCAACTATGTATTTCAGTTGCGAGACAGGGATGGGGAAAGGAGGGAGGGAAGGGAGGGAGGGAGGGAGGGAGGGAGGGAGGGGACAGAGATAGAGACACAGAGAGACAAAGACAGAAAGACAGAGACAGAGAGGCAAGGAGATAGAGACAGAGCATAAATCCCAGAAACCCATCTTTCCTGAACTACATCTTTCCGAGAGCCCTGCCTCTTACTAGAAAGAAGGAAAGCTACACAGAAGGCTAAGAACAGTTTGAAGAACCTGATCTATTTATTGAGTTTCATCCCTCAGCCCATTACCATTGGGTCGCACATTTTTTATTAAGTCAAATCCATTCTCCATCAAATATGAGTACAAAAAGTACTTTTCCACAGGTCTTTGGTCCTTTGTTTCTGAAGGTCACCATGTCACGTGTCATTGTCACCTTGATCATGAGTGAGGAATAGCAGCACCCTACCTATCTTCTCATTCAATAATAATCTGTTAACTGCAGTATCCCTCCCTTGCCAGAAATAGCATTTATCAAGGGATTACTCATAGTCATCAATGATCTAGAAACAAGAAATAGAAAAATCTAGAAATCAAAAATTCATAAATTTTCAACTATACACCAGTGTGAATAACATAATAAAATTTTGTGTTGTCTTACTTTATCCTAATCAAGATAAGGTTCAGCACTCTGAATAGTAAATCCATGCTGACCACCATATTTTACCTACCTGTTAGCAACTCAGTAGCCATCTTGATTTTCAGATTGGCCATCTGATAGTGGGGCATTAGTTAAGTCCTTAACTTACCTAATGAACCCAATGCACAAGATGTAACAGAAACATGAGGGCGCAACAAGTGGAAGATTGGGGTAAGGATGGTCTTATATGACAACAGCGCAATCAGTATATACAGGGTGTAAAAAGGTGTGTACAAAGACTTCAGCACTATCCACAGACTCAGAAACCTACTAGCAATCTTGGAAAATGTCTACCACAAATAAGGGAGGTTGCTTCATCAGCACAGTGTTTAAGGGCATATATTTAGAATGTACTCATCTTGTATAATTGAAATTTTTAAGGTTTATTTTTAATTGTAGGTGTGTAGGGTGGAGCACACTTCAGTGTGGGTACTCATAGAGGCCAGAAGACGGTATCAGTTTCCCTGGAACTTGAATTATAAGCAGCTGTGAGCTGCCTGACACAGGTTCTGGAAACTGAACTTAGATCCTCTAGAAGAGCAGCAAGTTCACATAACTGCTAAGCCATCTCCCCATAACTGAAAATTCATAAAAAGGGGTTTTATTATACTTGGGAATAACTTTAACTTTTCTGTAAATTTATATTATGCAGCGTGAACAGGTTCATCGATGCTGTTGTTGCTGCTGCTACATTACTTCATTGCTGTCACAACCAGCTTCTTTGGGCTTCTGGTGAAGACTAAAGACTAAAAGCTTTCCTGGAACCATCTCCCAGGCCTTCAGCATCAGATTAGGACCAATGAGACATTCAGCCTCATGGTCTGAGCAACCGGCAGGTCCTTAGCCTTTCTGGTGTGAAATAGCAAGTGTTGAACTATCAGGACCGTATTATGTAAGCCAATCTAATAAACGCCCTTAAATATATTATTCTAAAGTTCTGTTATCCTGGAGAAAAATCCAGACTAATAAAGATTTTGGTACCAAGAATAAGTAGTTCTAGAGAAACAGAATTATAAGCATAGGTTTATCTAGTGGCCTTGCTAGTGTCTGGAGCTAAATCTCCAACTCAATAAAACGTATTTTTACTAATCATTCCTCTAGTGTAGAGAGCACTAAACATCCATAGTGTGAAGTTTTTTTTTTTTTTTTTAATTACACATGATAAGTATCTCTTAGGAGCCTCAGGGAACTTGGTAACTCTGTGTCTGCTGCTAGCATCAATGAAGGAAAATGACAAAGCAAAGAATTAGCTGAGTGATAAAACTAACCATCTACAAATGTACGTAAACAATCTAAACATTTTTTTTTTTATGTTTGCTCTAAAGAAAATCTTCCCTACAATAGCTATATAGCTTTACTCAAGCTTTCATTGTATGATTGGGTGACATGACACAAATTGAAGTCCCAGCCTCAAAATGTCTGCAGTTAAAGTGAGAGTAGCGATTGAAAAAGAGTGGAATCCACTAACTTGGTATAGTGAGAGCACTGAACCTTCAGATTCTGATGAGTTATTTCACCTGAGGAAATAGTCTCCTAATTCTTAGCAGAGGATGCATCCCCACCCTGCTCCTGGTACCAATTCCTGTATTGATTA
Source organism: Acomys russatus (assembly GCF_903995435.1). Taxonomy (NCBI): domain Eukaryota; kingdom Metazoa; phylum Chordata; class Mammalia; order Rodentia; family Muridae; genus Acomys; species Acomys russatus. The sequence continues at coordinate 17,554,369 of NC_067159.1, forward strand.
CTTTTCTGTTGCTGTAATAAAATATCATGACAAAAAGAAAGTTGGAGCACATGGTTCAGTTTGCCTTACAGTTGCAGAGGAATCAATTCCATTGGCAGGAAAGACAATGACAACAGGGAGAAAAAGAAGGGCAGCAAGACCAGGAAGGTAACTGATCACATTATCTTCACACAGGAAACAGAGGGAAAATAGGAAGTTTGATCAGGCTATAACACTTAAAGGCCTGCTCCCAATAACATAATTCTTTCAGCAAGGTCTCACTGCCTTGTTTTCTTAGTCCTCACAAACAGCACCAACTGAGAACTAAGGATTCAAATAGATGCATTCAGGGATAATACATTTCTCATTCAAAGCATATCTCTTCCTCCTCCTCCTCCTCCTCTTGCTCCTCCTCTTCCTTCTGCTCCTCCTCTTCCTCCTCCTCCTCCTTATCCTCCTCCTCTTGCTCCTCCTCTTCCTTCTGCTCCTCCTCTTCCTCATCCTCCTTCAGTCTATGGTACTATAGAAAAGTAAAGACTATTTATTTCCAAACTGCCTCTCATGTTTTTTCAGAAGTAAATGTGGTTGTCCATGCTATGCCTTCTTAGTACATCAGATCTTTGGATGTATATATATCCATATATTTGTCATGTTTTTACTATTACTGATTGCATTAACCATGACCCTTTGGGTGACAGGCATCTGCTGGATTTGCAAAGTTACATTTTTTTCCTCTTTGATAATAATAGACAACTTTTAGGAAGACACATTGAGACAAATACAAGTGCCCTACTTCTGATACCTTTTACTAGCTAATTTCAGTGCATTTCAATGGTGCTTATCCGCACTAATTATTACAAGTGCTGGTCCCACAGAAATCTATTTCTCTTATTCTTCAACATTCACGCATTGGGATTCTACTAGGACAGGTTTAGCTGGGTGTGGTGGTGCACACCTTTAATCCCAGCACTCAAGGAGGCAGACACAGGTGGATCTCTGTGTTTGAGGCCAGCCTGATCTTCTACAACTCAAGTCCAGGACAGTCAAAGCTACCCAGAGAAACCCTGGCTCAAAAAATAAATGAAAATAAAAGACTTGTTTCTACTCCCCACTTACTATTTGGAGGAGTCTCACAAGGAATAAAAAGAGATACAGCAGTTCTTAGGCCATGGTGAAAGTTGAGTAAGTGTAAGCCATAATCCATCATTGTTATTGTAACTGTTATTATTGAGCCTGTAAAAGTAATCTAACTGGCAAAGAAATGTTCTGGTTAGGAATGAATAGATCTAAACTACTTACAGATGCTCCTAAGGGGTCTGCTATATAACTCAATTGATAATAATGTGGGTGGCTTAAACAACTGCAATTTATTTCCTCATAGTCCAAAGTCATGGTGGGACAGGTTTGGTTTCTCCTGAGACCTCATTCTTTTCTCTATGTCCTTACATGGTCTTTCCTCGGTATATCTAATTTCCTTCTATCAACCAGTCAGCCTGGGTGAGGGCCCACCCTGAGGGCTTCGTTTTCATCACGTCTTTCAGTGCTGCTATCTTCAAATACAGGCACAATACTGGTGGCAAGCAGGGTGCAGGCTTCGATTTACAGATTTGAGGAGTGAGGCATAATTCACTTATTTTTATTTATGCCGAAGAGCTACTGTGAAATGACTATACATGTAAGAGGACACTTACAACTGGAGAGTACGACACAAATTCGCCGCTCAACACTCTTGATAACCATCTACATGCTCTCTGCACAAATGGCTTAAGCGTTCCCATATGATGCTCTTAGCATTGCAAATTTGACTCCCATTCCATAGCTGCCACTGATCATTGGAAGGCTAACTTCCCCTTACCCCACCTGTGCTATCACACATCCTCAGTGACTGGCACCCATATTGAGTTTTGTTTGGAGTTCTTTTTGCCTTTCTAAGAAGCACAGGGATTTTGAGCCTGTCTTCTGGTTATAGCAACCATGCTGAACAAGGCCCAGGGTTTTTCCTTGCCTCAGAGAGAAAGGCTGCTTGTGAGTCCATTACTGATTTCTCCATCAACCGGTGCATACCCCTGGGCTAGACCCCACTGAGTAGCACAGCTGGGAAATGAGGATAACAGTCCTCCCATGGAAGAAGTGGGGATTAGTGAGATGGTCTTTATAGAGTATTTGGATAACATAAACTGTGCAAACTCCCATTCATTTCTTCCTACAGATGAAGCACCTGCTAGGAAACTGGGGTCTTGTTTATCTAAGTTTTACTTGAAGATGGAAATGTGAAGGTTTAATAAATCTTATCTTCTTAGAGATGGGTAAAGGACACACGTTGCTATGTCTAAATTGAAAGCCAAAAGAATTCTCATTGAAATTTGTGATTTGAGGAGTTTTGCTTTTTGCTTTTGTTGTTCATTTGTTTTTGTTTGTTTTTGCTTTGGGGGGGTTTTGGTGTGTGTGTGTGTGTGTGTGTGTGTGTGTGTGTGTGTGTGTGTGTGTGTGTTGTACCACAGGCTGACAAAGGCAAGAAAGAAGCTGAAGCTATGACATGCACTGACACTGAGTCCCTCCTCAGGACTGGCTGGCTTTCTTCTCTCTTTATTTCTCTCTCCTTTTTCCCCCCTCCCCCCTTCACAGGGTCTCATCTTCTCTTATGTAACAGTATTGCCCAGGCTAGCCTCAAACGTATCTTGACCCTCCTGTCTCTACATCTTGAATTCTGAGGTCACATTCTTCAGCCACCAGGCAAGGCTCTTGAGTATTTCTTTTGTTGCTACTTTGTATGAAGACAGAGTTTCACTATGTAGTCCAGGCCTTTGAAATCATAGTGATCAGCCTGCCAAAGTATGGGATTAAAAGCCTGCACCACCATACCTCACAGAGCATTTCTTATGATTCCAGGATTCTGGTTGTCCACAGACTTATACTCCAAGGAAAGAAGGAATAACATTTGTTTCTCTAGCCCATCATCACTTCCCTGGACTAACAAGGAACCATTTCTTATTTAATGATAGTGTTTTAGGCCTGTGTATAATGGGACATGTATTTAATCCTACCACTCAGGAGGCAGAAGCGTCAGATCTCAGTGGGTGTGAGGCCAAGCTGGTCTACATAGTGACTTCCAGGCAGTCAAAGCTACACAGTAAGACCCCATTTCAAAAGAAAATAGGTTTTAGCTAGGCATGGTGGTTTAAACCCACAATCATAATCTTCTGGGAGCTGAAGCAGGAGGATTTCCAGGTTGAGGCCAGCCTGGGCTGCATATCAAGAATCTATTTCAAAAAGGAGAGGGGGCATTTTATTTTAAAGCCTGTGGTGTTTGACTTTAATTGACTTTAAAAGCCTAGGTGTTGACACAACCTAGGCTCACTTAGAAAGAGAATCTCTTAATGAAAAACTTTCTTTACATTAGGTTGGCTCATGGGAGATGTCTGTGGGAGACTGTCATGATTAAATTAATTCGAGAAGACCCATCCCAGTGTGGACAGATCACATCCCTAGGCAAAGGATCCTGGACTGTATAAGACTGGAGAAATCAAGGTGAGAACAAGTGAGCAAATGAGCATGCGTGCGTGCATGCCTTTCTCTCCACTCTTGACTGTGATGTGAATAACTGTTCGAAGTCCCTGCGTTAACTTAGTCACAGTGATGGATGGCAGCTTGGAATTGTAAGCTGAAATATATACCCTTTTCTGCCCTAAATTGCTTGCTGTCTGGGCATTTTATCACAATAACAGAGATAAAACTAGAACAAAGCCTTTCAGAGTTACAAGTACTTAGCAGCTACAGTGAAAAGCCCTTCTCCAAGGACTACTTCCAAAACACTCTAAGAAGTTTCTCAGCAAACGCTGCCAGTTTATGGTGATACATGACCTCTTTGCTGAATGTTAGCCACTCTGCGTGGGCCATCAAGCACCAGTCCTGTTCTCCTCACACCGTTTCCTTACTTGTCAATCACTACGATCCTCCAGATGATCCCTCATTCTGCCCTGCTCTGCATCCTGCAGACTCCTCTTTGTTTCTCTCCTCCTAAGTCTCTGCTGCTTAGTTGTTTGTTTTGTTGTTGTTGCCTTTTGTTTTTTGTTTTTATCAGCTTGACACAAGCTAAAGTTCTCTGGGAACACAGAATCGTAATTGAAGAATTACAACCACCAGGTTACCTCTAGGTAAGTCTGTGGAGCGTTTTCATGATTAATGATTGATGTGGAGGTGGGGGGCCCAGTCCACTGTGAGTGGTGCTGCCCCTGGGTAAATGGTCCTGTGTGGTATATAAAAGCAGGCTGGGTGAGCCATGGGAAGCAAGCCAGTAGGCAGCGTTCCTCCATGACGTATGCTCCAGTTCCTGTATCTAGGTTCATGCCTGGAATTTCTGCCCTAACTTACCTTTATGACCACAAGCTATTAGGTGAAATAAAGCCTTTCCTCCCGAGGTTGTTTTTGGCTTTGGCATTTTAGCATTGCCCTAGAAAGCAAACCAGAACATAATCAAACCATCATTCTGCAATAAAATCTTTCAAATTCCACCTTGATTCCAACATCCTCTTGGATATTACTTGTTTCAAAGATCAAACAGTATCAACTGGGAAGTAAGTGTGTGTGTGTGTGTGTGTGTGTGTGTGTGTGTGTGTGTGTGTGTGTGATCAAAGATCAGAGTACAGTGGCAGCCCAAGGACACCATTACAGCATCAAGATGTCCTTGTGGGATAACATAGTCCACTTGTGGAACTGCATATGGCCTAGCAAGCCTCAAGACACAGAAGCATGGGAGAGAGAAATAAATAATGCTGTGCAGGAGCTCTGGGCCCTGCGAAGATATTTATCTCACAGACTGTGGGAGTCATTAAAGATTTTAACTAGGGGAGTACCACAAACAGATATCCTTGTGAGAAAGAGTTCTCCAGCTGAACAATGGAGAATTGACTGAAGACAAGACTGTGTACAAAGAAGCCAGCTGAGAAGCTTCCTGAGTAATTCACAATATAAGTCACCAAGAGATGAAGAAACAAGGTTCTAACTTAAGCAGCATTACCCAAGCTATTCTTGGTGCAAGGGCAATTTTTAGGCCCATGGCAGTACTCCATTAGTTTTGGGGTTTTTGTTGTTTTGTTTTGTTTTGCTTTGTTTTGTTTTGTTTTAGCAACTGCTTTGAGATAAGAAACCTGTGTTGAAATGCAAACCTATTGCACTTCTCTCAAAAACCTTTTAAAACTGCTTTTTTATTTTAACTTTTAATTTTTTATAATTTATTCACATTATATCATGATTGTTGGCCCATTGTTCTTATGCCCCCCTTCTCACCCTCCCTCCCTTTTCTGCCCTATTCCCCTCCCCTAGTTCTCTGACAAGGGTGGCCCTCCTCCCCCACCATCTGGCCACAGCCTATCAGGTCTCCTCAGGATAGCCTGCACCCCCTTCCTCTGTGGGCCCTCAAGGCTGCCCCACCAAGGGAAAGTAACAAAATCTTAGGCACCAGAGTTTCTGTCAGAAGCAGTCCCTGCTGTCAAAAACTCTTGCTTTACCAGAAAGCAAGGAGTGCTGGTGCACACTCTGGTTCCAGCACACAGGAATGTGAGTAGGCCACAAGTTCAAGACTAGCCTAAACTACATAGGAAAACTCTGCCTCAAATAAATAAATAAATAAATAAATATCCTAACTATGACTTACTGAGTGAGTTTATGGTAGTTGTGCCGGTTTCCTAAGCCTTATTTCTCAGTCTGTAAAATGGGAAAAGTTATATCTGTCTCATGGCCATACAGTCTATATGTCCATACACATGGCAGGTTATCTGCTAAGTGTTTCCAAGACAAACTGCACACAATGATGAACACCTGTAATTCCAACACTCCTGAGGGTCAGGTGGGAGGATCAGAAATTTGAGCCTAGCCTGGGCTATATGGGAAGATACTGTCTCCAGAAGAAATTTTTAAATTCCCAAGATGTGCTACTACAATTCTAAGGAAACATGCCTCATATTTGACCACATCCCCTGGAGGGGGAGACCTGGTGGCACTCAGAGGAATGATAGCAGGCTACCAAGAAGAGACTTGATACCCTATGAGCATATACAGAAGGAGGAGATCCCCCTCAGTCACAGTCATAGGGGAGGGGAATAAGGGGAAAATGGGAGGGAGGGAGAAATGGGAGGATACAAGGGATGGGATAACAATTGAGATGTAATAAGAATAAATTAATAAAATAAAATTTAAAAAAAAACTATGCTGGGTGTCATAACAAGTAAGTGAAAAGATAAATAAAATGTACTAGATAAAAGAATCAGAAAAGACAATTAGAACTGCCTTTCTGGAATAACTGTAAAAACAGAGTAAAACCATTGGTCTAGTTTCATTCTGTTGTTGAGACAAATGCCATCACCAAAAACAAATCTGGGGGAGGAGAGGATTTAATATCAACTCTCACTCTGGGGTAACGGGTCCATCACCAAGGAAAGTCCAGGTAGAAACTTGATGCAGAAGCCATAGAGTCAAGCTGCCTTACTGCCCACTCGCTGGCTTTCTCACCTAGCTTTCCTATATGGCCCAGGCCCACCTGCCTAGGAAATGGCACCACTCACAATGTGCTAAGCCCTCCCACACATCATCATCATTGTCGTCGTCATCTACATCATCATCACCATCAAGCAAAAAAATCCCTCATATACATGACTACAGGGCAAGCTAAGCCTTACAATTCCTCAACCAAGGTTCCCACTTCCCAGCTGACTCTAGTTTGCACCACAACCACCCAGCTGAAAATTGTCTCCAGTATGCTTTTAGTCTCCATTTCTGACCCCATCTTCCTTTTCCATATCCTTCCTAACACCGGCTTCAGCCCCTTACTCTGCGGCCCCTGGCTTTGGGTCACCTTAATTAAGGTTCTGTCTTAGTTACCTTTCTCGTGCTGTAACGAAACACCACATCCAAGACAATATGTAAAAGAAAGCCTTTCATTCAGGGCCTCATGGTCCAGAGGGTTAGAGTCCATGAAGCTCAGGCCAGGAAGGACGGCAACAAGCAAACAGGTATGGCACTGGCAGTAGCTGTGAGCTAAAAGCATGAGGAGAGGACGAGTGGGTAAGAGAGGAGGGAGAACAGGACAGAGAAAGAGCTAACTGGCATGTCATGGCCTTTTGAAACCCCAAAGCCCACACCGACTGCTATACCTTTCCCAGCAAGGCCATGCCTCATACAACAAGGCCATTATCTCCTAATTTTTTCAAAAAGCTCCACCAACTGGGGAGCAAGCACTCATATATAGGAGCCTATGGGGGATTCAGGGGAGCATCCTCATTCAAATCTCATCACAGCTCCACCCACAACCTTGGGTCTCCATCTGGCCTGCTGGGGTCCTATTGGTGAGGTAACTGATAATACAGCCACAGTTCCCGTGCAGAAGTGTGGGAGGTATGCAATTCTCCAGGTCCTTGTGTTTAACCATCTGCCTGTTCTTCTCATTCCGTACCACAGAGCTCCGAAACTCTCAACCCCGTAGCTAAAGCCCTGGCCCTTACAGGGGGAATATCTGTAGCCAGATTTACTTTTACTTTCTTAGCAGCCCATTGCCACTTTGTCTGGACCTCTACAGAGTTTGCCTGCTGAATGAACCTTGAAGGAGTCCATCCCCCTTGAGGGCCACACTCGACAGTGAGGGTAAAACTTAAGGATGAGGCACAGCTCAGTGCTAGAGTACAGGTTTCCCTTGCACACGGCCCTGAGATTAATTCCTACAGCACCATTGGGAGGAGGGGGGAAAGGGAAACGGTCTTAAAACCTGATAAAGCCCAGGGAACCCCAATCGCCAGAATGTGACTTATTCCACCTATGAACATTCAAATCTGCAATCAAGCATTTTGCTCCATGTACCTGGGGCAAGAAAATGACATAAACAACACATTGTGTCTTATATAAGACATCATACAAAAATAATCAGTTCCTCTAATATATATATATATATATATATATATATATATATATATATATATACACACACACACACACACACACACACACACACACACAAGTTATATACGTATATATATACAAGTTAGGTGTGATGGCACAGGTCTATAATCTTAGCACTTGGAAAGTAGAGACATGAGGATCAAAGGTTCAGATCAGCCTGGGACTCATGCCTCAGAACAAAACAAAGTAAAATGAAAAGTATGAGGGAGACAGAGTTGTGAGGTCTCACCCTTCTCTGCTGATCAACAGGCAGTTGACAGTGGCTGGAAGATGCAGAGACATTTTCTTTCATGGAATAAGGACTGGAAAGGTGGCCTTTCTCCTCTAAGTGACCTCTCACTCATGCTCCTATAAAGAGCAACTTACTCGTGGTTTTGTAAACACACACACACACACACACACACACACACACACACACACACACACACACACACCGCTATGAAAAATAAGAAACAAAGAAAAGAAAAAGGCATGAAAGTAGAAGGGAAACTAGATGGAGAGAGGAAAGGGGTCATCAGGAGTGAGATGGGACCTGAGAGGGTAATGAGACATGAATGTCATGAAAGTGCTTTATATACATGCATAAAAAGTCATAACAAGTCCATTGTCATGCATAATTAATATATGCTAATAAAAAACCTATGTATATGAGTAAATGACTAAGAGGGAATGATTGATAAAATAGCCTCATTTCCCCAAGTTTGAAGGGTTTCCCAGGTAACTGCACCTCCTGTATTGAAACAAGTCCTGCATAAACTAGGATGGTGACGTGCCCAATGGCACATGGCTCATAAACTATGACTGAGAATTCGAATCCAGGGCACCTAGCTGATACAGTGGTATGTGAACCAAATAGATATTTGCTGTCTTCTTTCCCAAACCACACTGATGCTCTCCACACTGATGCACAAAGGCCCTGTTTGCCTTCTTCACGAGATAGAAATTTGATACAGAGGATCAGAAATGGCCGCTTTGTAAAAGAGAAAAGCATCCTTGCATTAATGCGAAAGTCAGAGTAAACACCCATGGTAATGATGTCGATAAAAGGGTTAATTGAACTGAGTTCATGATTATCTTAACAAGACTTGAAATCAGAAATAATTGTGAAAGGGCTACTAACCCAATCAACAATCAAAGGACCCCTACTCCTGGATGATCAGGCACAGATTGCATAAATGAATATTCAGTACATGCAAATTTTAAGGCCCTATTATCAGATAACAATCAAGGGTTGTAAGAGGCACGAAATGGCCAATAAATCCCAAATTCAATGGTAGCCTTGCTGAAGCCATCTCAGAAAAGACTCATTTAAAGCCGTCCAAATAAGGAGAGGCTAAGAGCTCTTAGGTGGCAAATATGATATCTAGTCATCAAGGAAGAATGACAGAGAAGGGGATTTGTTGGAGAAAGCTTGAGATCGAAGAAACTCAATCATCTAGCTTGAGATGGAAATTATTCTTTTCTCTTTATCCACCAGGTATTTACTATCACGTGTGTGTGTGTGTGTGTATCATGGGGACCAGGATGTATGGTTATTTAGTGATGCCATCTCTTCCTGTTGTGACAGATACATGGAAGATACGAGTCTCTATATATTCAGCATTAAAAGTGTCAAAATGTAGCCCCTTTGTGACCAAAGCTAGACAAGGACTTGTGTCCAAACCCTAACAATATAGGTGCTCTGAGGGACCAAGCAAGGCCCTTACCCTCAGGGCTGGCACAGTTCCCTGTGGCTGTGCAGCTTAACTTCTAGGCTAGAGGAGAAGGGCTAAGGTCAATACCCATTCGCTTCCCCTTTGGCTGACTCTTCAGGGCACCACGCCCCTCTGTCACCAGAATGCCACTGTTTTTCTAGTTTATATAACCTTTGCAGATAATCCATTCCAAATGCTCAAATTCTCCTATAAAACATCCTTCATATGCCCCCAAATTTAGCTTTCTAGGTGTTTACTAACTCTGTTTGTAACAGTATCAGGAAGATGCTGACTATGCATCATTCCCTCAGTCTGCAGCTGCAGGGCAGTGTGCTGGGCACCGATTTCTCGGGAAGAACAGTGACAAGGGCAAAAGTCCCCCAGCAATGAAGAGGGCAGGCATGGCAAAGCTATTCCAGGAAGAGGGGCCAGCATCCAGTGTGTACAAATGACACATGGAAAATACTACAGATTTCTTCAACAAGATTGGAGTCAGGAAGCCTAGGAGCTGGCTGAACTGTACTGGGTAATTCAGTACTTTTCCAGGAAGTTTCCTCTGGCTGATTCCTGCAGCAGCAACAGTTTCTGCCCCTGTCACTTAGAATAACCAGAAAGCTATTAAGAGCGCCCAATGTCCTTCCTCCCTCTTTATTTTCCCATCTCCGGTGTTTTCTCACAGATGAAATATTTTAAACTCTATTTTGCATATTTTTTTTTCATCTGTCTTCTTCATATACCTGACACACTGGTCCACATCAGTGTTTTCTGCTAGTAACCGCTGTCAAGGGTGGAGTTTCCTGTGACCCAGGAAGAAGAGAAAACAGGCCTGTCAGCTCAACGTTATGTGAAGCCACTGCAGACTATCTGGTCTGGTTTATTAGTTTGAGGACAAAATTGCACACCTGTCTCCACCAAGCATTTCCCCTTTAGTGGGTGGACACAAACCCTAACACCCCCAGAGATGCCTTTCGGTGGCTTAACTGGAGCTGCAGTGGTCAATTTTTATCATTATATCAAAGACACCTGAGAAATAAGACTTTGAGAGAAAATGTTTACTTTAGCTCACAGTTGAAGTACACGGTGCATTTGTTCTGTTATTTCTGGACCTGAACCGACATGAGGTGAGTCAGAACTCTTGTGGTGGAACTGATAAAGTTAAAGTCATCATAATTCAATTGCCCTTCAAAAATCCCAACAGCTGGCAACAAACCCATCTTAATACCCCTGGGACTTTGCGGGGATAGTTCCAAGTAAAACCACAGCAAGTGTTAAGTAAAGAGCTTGGTTAAGTCAGGCACCAATAAAACTGCTACAGGGCAGGTGAGATGGCTCAGTGGGTAAGGAGACTTGCTTACCCAGCCTGAGGAATTGAGTTTTATTCCTAGAACACACATGGTGAAAAAAAGAGAATATTTATCCTCTGACTCCCACATGAGGACTGTGGTACAACCCACCCCCAAGTAATAAGCAATAGGAAGAGTGAGAAGGACTGGGCAAACGGCTAAGGAAAGCAAGGGAGAAATAGAAAGCAGGCTGTAGATGTAAGAACGGCTTTCAGCCCAAGTATGGACACAACACGGTCAGCTTGAGCCTTTGCCCCCAGCCGGAGAACGAGATGACTGGGACAGTGATAGGCTATGACTGAAGGACTGTCCCTTCACAGGCTGGATGGTGATTGCTGAGGGAGCTTGGGAATGATGACAACAAGGATGGTCATAGTGCCAGCTCTGATGGCTTTTAGATGATGCTATGCTTTTTCCCTTTAGCTGGCACAGCAGCTCTTACCTCCCTCTAACAGATGTGTGTGTGTGGGGGGGGGGGGCAAGTCAAGAGGTTTCCCAGCCTCCCAAGACCAAAAGTGAGTGGAACCCTGATCAGTGTGAGTCTAGACTCAAATCTTTCCCCAAAATTCAGCATTATCTTTCATTTATTGGTTGTTTACTTGTTCATTTAAAACACTTCTGAGCATCGTCTATTACTGTCCTCTAATCACTTCTTGGTCTTTTGGCTAAGACCAAGCACAAATCCAGAGCTACACAAAATGCTGAACAGTCAGAGGAGTTTAGGTTTAGAAAATGTCCCACAAGTCTCCCTTAGAGGCTCTACACCATAGAGGACAATCAAGTGACACACAACCAGCAGAAGGAAGTACGGCTTGTGTTCCATGCTATGAGTGATGGGCAGGGATAAGTAGAAGACACTACTTAGGTAGTCGCAGAAAGGCCCTGAAGAAGGGAATCTGAGATCTGAAGGATTCTGCAGAATCAACCATCGGGCAACGGAGGAAGAGGTAAGCAATAACCAAATGCAAAGCAAGATGGTGATCAGGGTGACTGGGTAAGTATGTAAAGTAAATATGGGTAAGTAAGACTGGGTAAGTATGAAGAGTCAAATCATGAAGGGATTTCAAAGTCATCAAAGGTCTTAGTGCAATGACAAGTGCAATGAAGTAAGGGTAGATTCACTTTTTATTCAAAGGAGGAAGTATCGTTCATGACATAGGCTCTGAAGCCAGAACGCCTGAGTTCAAATCTTTGTTTGCTATTCATGAGCAGGATAGGCACAGACAAGTTCTTTTATGCTCCTGTTTTATCTTTCAAGTGCAGAATCTGGACCAGGAAATGGTGGTGGATGTGCATAACCCCAGCACTGGAGACGGTGATTAGATGATGGCAGACACCTGGAGCTCCATAGCATACCCATGTCAGAACAACACAAAGCTCATCAAATGCAGAATCTAATAATAGTTCCCTCACAGGGCTGTTAGGAAAGTCAAATTTGTTGTCATTTGAATATACTTAGAATAACATTCAGGTTGTAATAAGATACATGCTTCCCAAATACATAAGTAAACAGATTAATAAATAAGCAAATAAATGCCTTCACACACAGCCATCCAAATATATTTCTACATCAATTCAGAAATGTAATATCGAAAGCATTCTTTTTCTTTTCATGAAGTATGTTTGATTTCTTCTTCCCCTTGGCTCACATTAGTGACTGCTGTGCCCTGTGGGAACAACTCAAGACCTTAATGTTTCTTACCACACAATGCTAAACAGGTATGCATAAAATGTGTGTATGCATGTGTGTGATAGAATGCTGTATCTTTGTTTTCCAAAAAACATCATATTACATACATTCTTTTGCTCCATGACTACTAACATGTGGAAACCCTGTCCAAACAAGTGAGAGTCATATTTGACCACATCCCCTGGTGGCACTCAGGGAGACCTGGTGGCACTCAGAGGAAGGATAGCAGGCTACCAAGAAGAAACTTGATACCCTATGAGCATATACAGGGGGAGGAGGCCCCCCTCAGTCACAGTCATAGGGGAGGGGAGTAGGAGGAAAATGGGAGGGAGGGAATGGGAGGATACAGGGATGGGATAACAATTGAGATGTAATGTGAATAAATTTATATATATATATATATATATATATATATATATATATATATATATATATATATATATATATATATATATATATATATAATCACAACAACAACAAAAAGATTGTTATTAAGAGTCCAGTTCATGAATAAATGGGTTAAAAATAAATGATGCTAAAAAAATAAACAAGTGAGAGTCTATTTTATCACACTACTGAGCACACCCTCTGTGGGCTGATGTGCCATAATTTATGCAGCTTCACCTCTCTTGAT